>NW_010118611.1:543-14488 GCF_000699245.1 Pterocles gutturalis
TTGCATTATGAATAAGAAGGGGGTCAGCTGGGGAGCGATGGCTTTGATTTCACCCCCAGATGTATCGACACTTCTGGAAATGTGCTGTGTACGCATTCCTAATTTGAGCAACTTCGGTTTTTCTTTTTTACTGCTTGACTTTGCAGTATCCTGTAAGACCGACTGTGGAAAAGCTGACTAAAAGGTGTTTCTTTTCAGCAGCTTTGTGTTTTCTTGTACAAAGTGGAAAGTAGTTGTACAATCCATACAGCTGTAGTATTGCTGCTGTTTCTGGTGGGTGCCTTACCGAAGGGACTGGAGATTTTAGCTGGGACTTCATGACAAGGATTCCAGTGCAGCGAGCAGCTCCTTAAGCCATTGTCAGGCTGCAGTTGTGTTTGCTTAGGTGAGAGTTCCAGGACAACTCCAGACTTCCTAAAATTGAGAAGCAGATGCTTTAATCTAGGAAATGGAAAATATTCTTCATAAATTTAAGATGTAGGAGGATGCAAATCTCTTGGAAGTTCAGGTGTCAGACTGGCTGGGGACAGTCTAAGTGAAGTAGCAGTGAATTGTTCTTGCTGATAATTACTTTCAGATCACATTTCAAGCATCAGTATTTCTGTTAATCTGTGGGCAGGTTTTCTGCAGGCAGGCGAGAGGGATGCATTATTTTGTTTGAATTTTCTCAGCTCTCAAGGACAGATTAAACATGGAAAATAATTCCCAAAGGCTAATTGCTTATACATGTAATGTTTGTGGAAATGGACATCTTATGAAACTCTTCTCAAATATGTGCAGGTGGATTGGAGTTTTTAGTAGTAACTGTGTCAGTAATAAGACAACTTATTTCTTCTAAGATGTTTATAATTTTCTATTGTTTTTTATTATTGTGTGCAGAGGAGACTAAATTTTATTAAGCCTCTGTTCACATAGCTGTAAAGGGTTAGAAATGGTATATAAGTAGTGTTCAAAATTTGAGTTCTAATGTGGTAACAGCAGACCTGCAATACCTTTAAAGCTTTTTTTTTTGGTGTGTAATTTTTTTATAATTTGTTTCACACCAAGCCTATGTATAATACTACAGGTAATTATTATCTTCCTCTTCTTGTGTTTCTACTTTCTCTGGGTTCCTTTTCCCTATCTCTGGTAGTGAAAGAAGAAACCTTTGAAATTCACCGGGTTTTTTTGTTTGTTTGTTTTTTCCTCCCCCCTTCCCAGTATAAGTTCAGAGACCTGACCATAGAAGAACTAAAGAATGTTAACAAGACCTACCCAAACTTCACATTCTCCATGAACACATACAGTAAGAAGTGATACAGTTACTTTAAACTAATTGTGGGGATTCTGCCTTGGCATAGATTCAGACTGTGAACAATAGCATCTAAATAGTATGAATATCAGTCAGTTGTGTGTCTGTCTTTATTTTGACTTGCAGTAAAATTTCTCATGCCATGTGACTATTTTTTGAAAGCTCTTCCAAGAATGCATACATATAAAAACCTAAGCAACTCATTCACTAAATTTCATTTTATTTTAACTTGTCTGTAATTACAGAAGATTTATGTTCTTTTAAATTCTTCATATGTAACAGGATTTTTCCATATCCTATGACTGTATTGAAAGCATTTTGATGTCTTTAGCTTAACAAGTGTAACTTCCAGAATCCCCCAGCCTGACTGACAGTTCCTACAACACCACAATTACCCAGGTCAATGGGTTTTCAGACTAATGATGTGTTTAGTTGTACCAATGCAATTTTCCTAAAGATTCTATTAAGGAATTATCTCAAAGAGGGAGGGAGAATCTTAGTAACATTTTAGCCTTGGCTCTTTCAGGAGCAGTGTATTTGATTTATAAAGAAAAATTAGTGTTGTATATTGGTAGTTGTGGATGAGATTCCCATGCCAGATTCAAAAGGATTTTTTTTTTTTTTTTTTAAATTTCAGCCTTCAAGGATGGATCCCAGAAGGACCTCCTGAATTTTAGTGGTACTGTTCCAGTGAAATATGGTAAGATAAGTCAAATATAATTTCCTTACCAGTTATGAATCTAATTGTAAAATGTGTTGGATTCTGCCTCTTTACCGTATACTGTGCAGCTTCTTTAAAGGTGGCTCTAAAGGATTTTGCATGAATTGGCAGAAGCCACTTCTACTGCATAAAAAAGTGCCTTTATGCACTCACAGATGCTGAAATAAGGTGATATTAGATAAGTCAGTTAACTATTTTAAAAAATCATGTAGTTTGAGGCTGTGTAGGCAAACTCTTTAGTTCTGATGGAGGTTGCATGAACTCTATAAGCCATATGCCTGTAAAGGCAGTGTCCAAAAATAACTGGTAGGTAATTTTTTGTTTTTAACTTGAAGCCTTTGAATTCTGAGGTAAAGCTCTTGACAGATGCCAGTTTGCATTATTGTTGAGTCCTACAATAAGTGTGAAATGGGTACCTATAAGAGATTTCTTTGCCTGGAAAAGGGGACCCGTTGGCTGATAGAATATTCTGGGAAACAAGACAGCAACAGAGCTTTATATTAAGAAAGACACAGTTGGTAGCACTTCAAGTTGATCCAGACAAGTCTGCTTTTATTAACTAGCATACGTAACATAAATACTTTCTGGTGTGAATCTAGAAAGTGATCTGTCAGGCTTTTTCTCTTTGTTGTTATGAAGTGTGAATCACATGCACACACACTTAGTTTTTAGTGCCTCTTCTCAATGCAGAAGTGAGCAATGGCTTTTGTTTTGTGTTGAACAGGTAATTCCTATAACATACCTATTCATCTGTGGATTCTGGATTCTCATCCCTTTGCTCCCCCCATTTGCTTCTTGAAGCCGACTGTGAACATGGGCATTTCAGTGGGAAAGCATGTTGATGCTCATGGCAGGATTTATTTGCCCTACCTGCAAAACTGGAGCCATGTAAGAGGTGGAGTGGCTGACAGGGGAGGAAAGTATTTGGGAATAATGCATGGTATCATATGGAAATCAGTGGAGAAGAGTGGATAGGGTTTGGGGCTTTTTGGTTTTGGCATTTTTTGTTAATCTTAAATATGTAATGATTATGCAACGAGAAGCAGGATGTTATGTCTCTTGAAATTACAGCTTTCAGACTGTCTGAAGCAATTGTAAAGGAAGTTATAAGTGGTTGCTAGGAAAATTGTTTTAAGCTGAAGAAAAAAGGGACTGAGTTTGTTACAAAGCAGTATAAGCCTCATGTGGACCCTTTGATCCTTTTTCCTTTGTTGCTGTGAATAATAATACTAGAGCAACTCAGTATCCCTCAAGAAAGTTCAATGGAAGTTCCTGCCTATTGGATATGTCACTTTCAGCATAACTTCCTTTATGAAATACTGCAGTTTATAGCTGGTACCACTATATGAAATAGCTAGTCAACTGTTTTGTCTTCTGTATTGCTATATTTCAGCCTAAATCAACTATAATTGGATTAATCAAGGAAATGATTGCAAAATTTGAGGAAGAGCTCCCTTTGTATTCACTGTCATCTTCTGATGCACCCAGCCCATCGGAACTTCTCTCCTACATTGCAAAGATTACTGAAGGTGTGGATGTTTTCATATATTTGTTTGTAATGTTCCTACACAATATTTCTTTTATTTACTGTTACTACTTGATATCACAAAGATGCCTACACAATTTTAATATCTGAATTTTCAGTGTTTGCATGTCCACAGTATTTGCTATTTTCTCTGTATAGTCAGAAGTGCCTCTTTTTGAACCAAGAGCTCAGATTCTCTTTACTTGAATAAGCAACTCATTTGGGATGTTTGCATTTAAGCCTACTGAAAAATGCTGTAGACTTAGTAGTACTCATTTTTGTAAATTACTGCAGCAAAACTCTATGTGAGATCTTGTGGAACAGAAACATTATTTTACTGTAAATAAGTTGATTTTACCCAATCACAGTCATTCGTTCTCTCAGATCTCATTCACTCACACTCTCACATCCACAGTCGCAAGCCCTGAGACCCATATCATGTCTCTTGGGTTCTTCTTGTTCAGTGGTGACAAGCTGATTTCACACTTGTCTTTTATACCCTTTGGGAGGGGGTGCTATTTCACATTGTTGCCTCATTAGTTTTTCTCGTCAATTTTAAGTCTTGGGCAAAATTCCTGAATTTCACGATTCTCATGTTTTCCTTATCTGGGTATGTTATGGGTCCAGTCCTGCTGTTCATCCTGACACATTTTGTTCAGGTCAGTCTTTTCCCTCTTTTAATGAAATCACAGATGGTGATCTGTGGCAACTAGTCCAAACCTTTCCCTTTAACTCTTTTCTGCTGTTTCTTCCGATAATTATGTATGTGCTTGTGAGTATGCACACATGTGCGCGTGCAATACCCATTTCTAGTCAGTCAATCTTAATGTTTCTGTTACAAATCTCTCTGCATTATAGTCAGAATAAGAGTCATTATGTTACCTGTAGCATTAGCTAAACAACCTCAGATCGTTGTATTTTAATTAAATTCCATTTTGCATGTCTTTTCAAAATACTAAATCTTTTATTAATGTTATGACCACGGTATATATTCACACCTGTAATGGTAGCAAAGGGAGTATTGTTTGTATGGTCTTAGTGTCTAGCTTCTTGTTATTATTATGCTCATATTTTCTACTTAGTGAAAAAACATTCCTATCCAGAGAGGAATATTTATGTTTTACACCTTGCAAGTTGTGGTGAATTTTCTGCGGTTAGGGTTGGCTGCTATTTTGAAGATGTTTATGTAATTTAGTTTAACTCTGGCACAACCACCATCCTTTATGAAGCAGCAATACTTGTATTGATAAAGTGTGGACCAGCACTTAAGTTTTTCGTTTGCTTTTAATTGTAGGAGAGACTGACATGAAATCAAAGAGTAAAATTGGTGAAGTTAAAAACAAAGGATGTTTTAACAAAATTACTGTTGTTGGAGCTGGAGATCTTGGCATTGCATGTGTGCTAGCAGTTGCAGCAAAGGTACATAATTATTATAAATAGCAACAGACCTGATTAATAGACAGGCTTCCAACCTAGTTCTTAATGTCTGATGCATAGAAATAACTCAGCAGTTTTAATAGCCGTGTCAATGCTGATGTCATTTGCCTCTTCAGTTAACTTACGGACACACAGCAGTGTTAATTTCTGCCTTGTTTTCTCAGTCAGCTTTTTAAATACAAAGGGTTGAATATTGAATTAACTTACTTTGAAAATCCTTAGTTAAAGGATTCTTGCCTGAGCAGTGGCCTCTTACAGTTGGGATCTCCTAGTCACCTCGGAAAGGATAGTCTGTAGATGGTCTGCACTTCATTACAGCTATATGCTCGGAGACAATGGTAACATCGTTTATAACTTTCCAGAGGTAGTTTTATGAGTTTTTTATTGATTTATTTTGTAATGAGTTATTTTCCAATTAAACTATCTAAACTACATTGTCGTTCTTGTGATTTGACTGTAATTTGGCCAGTAAATTTGTTTCATTTATACACAGTGCCACAAACACTTGTTGAATTGGAGGAATACTGTTTTTTATTCCTCACCTCCACAAGAACAAGATTTTGTTTGCTTTATTGCTGATCTGCATTATTTTTATTCATGCAGGGTGCTGCAGACAAGGTGGTTCTTTTGGACCCTTCTGAAGGTGCAGCAAAAGGAGGGACCATGGACTTGGAGATCTTTGCTCTGCCAAATGTGGAGATCAGCAAAGGTATTAGATGTTGTTGCTGGAATGGGAGCGAGTACTGTGTGTGCTTGTGCTCATTTTAATGAGAGCAGGGCACCTGGGGAGATACAGAGCCTCTGGCATATAGGCCATCTTTTTAAAAAGATGTTATTATTTTTTCCTAGCTTCTTGCTTTTCTTCATCTTCTCAGGACAAAATTGGGAAGGGAGGGTTCAGCAAAGCTTGCATTGGCTTCTATTTCAGGCTTTTTCGGTCTGTTTACAGAGTTAAAGGTATGTGAGTCTGTACTTCCAGGGTAAGAGGCTAATGCTGAAATTGGACTTGTGCAGAAATAGGGAGAAGCCAAGCTCGTACTTCAGTGTCATCGGTGGAGAGAGCAAAGGAAGGTGGAAAAGATAGATGTATGTTCAGGGATGGGGATTAGAGATAGCTGTGAGAGCAGTAAGAAGCCAAGCTAGTACTTCAGTGTCGTCGGTGGAGAGAGCAAAGGAAGGGGAAAAGATACATGTATATTCAGGAATGGGGATTAGAGATAGCTGTGAGAGCAGTGTTAAAAAGGCTGATAAATAAAGGTAAATTTCAAAGTACTACTTTCCTAGATTGGTGTTCATTAAACATGCACATGGCCAATAGTTAGTTCTTAACTATTATCACTGGTTAATTCAAACAGTTAGTTCTTAACGATCTTGTCCTCAATTAGCTGTGAGTGTACAATTCAACAGAGTCCATGCCAGGTCTCCGTAATTAGTGGTGATGTTTACAGTCTTTGATGGTCTTAGTCGCAGAGGCTGAGGTGATGCCGCTCCAAAGCTCTTCCACAGGGGAAGCTGGAACAGGATTGAGCATCTTTACCATTCTTCCTTGCTTGTCTGTGGTGGTTTTATGTTCCTTTGTGTCCTCTGCAAGATGAAATGGGCATCTTTCTTGTGCTTCTGATGTAATTTATCTTATTTGGGGACAGGGACTTGTTCTGGTTCCACCAGGCATCTTTTCTGCTTATTCTGCGCCTGACATTGCCTGCTCTACATCCTTAGATCTTATCTTGCAGGTTTTACTGCTAGCACGTTTTTTTCCTGAACCCTGGTTGTGCAACTGTACCACAAATCTCTCTTTGTGCCTTTGTGGTTACCCATTACGTGTTTACACTTAGCTGTGTGTCCTGGTTTCTGCTGAGACAGAGTTAACTTTCTTCACAGTAGCTAGCAAGAGGCTGTGTTTGGATTTGTGCTGAGGAGAAGCTGATCACACACTGATGGTTACAGCTGCTGCCAGGACAGTCAAGGACTTTCCAGCTTCTCTGCTGTGCCCGTGTCTGCAGGGGCAGGAGAAGCTGGGAGGGAGCACAGCCCCAGTTACTAGCCTAGGATTTGACCTTAGGTTTAGGATGGAGACCCAAATTGGCCAGTGGTATAGTCCATATCATGTATGTCATGCCCAGTATAGAGATGAGGCTCTGTCCAGAAGTGCTCTCTCTCTCTTCAGGCCACCGCTCTCTCAAGGTCATCTTGCTCTCTCGGTCATCTCTCAGTCTCAGACACTTGGGCTCTTAGCTTTTCCGGGACTGTGGTTTTGGGACTCTCCCTGCTCCAGGAAGCATTAGCATTCCCCTCATTAGCTGGGAACGGGCAGAGCCTTGGTCACTGGGTGGTGAGCAGTTTCACTGTGTACCACTCCTTTGTTACGGTCTCCACGCGGATCACCTGTATGATACTCAAATATGCAGTGACCGGCTCAAGGCAGCTTTGACTTACAAATTTCTGCAGCAAATGTAGTTGTGTGTTTTCTTTGGCAAATAAATAGATGTCTTTTACTTGAATTAATAAATAGACTTTTGGAACACTTTTTATTGTTGTCTACATGTCCTTGATTGAGCTATAAGATCCAAAATTATAGAAGCCTAGATAAAGGAGTAAAAGTCTTCCCCCTTCTTTAAAAAAAACAGGATAAAAATGAAGGAGCCTTTTCATGGATTTATTTTTTCTCTCTTGCCAAGCAAACTTGGAAAAGCTTATCTGTCAACCCCATCTAGATGTTTTCTGGTCTCTGCTCTGTAACGCTGGACGAATTGCAGCCTGCCTTCTGTGTTTGCCAACTACGAAACAGGAAAAGTAGTTCTGTGGGACAGCTGTGTTTTACAGGTGCTGTGGAAGTGCCCCAAATTCTGCATTGGGGGATATGGGGGATATAGGGGAGACAGGAGGGGAAGAATCCCTAACTAAGCTGGATGCTGCAGTTCAGCCTTTAGGACGGCTCTTTGTTTAGCACCCAAAACTCAGTAGAATTACATAAATTTTAAAAACATGTCTTTATATTTTCAGATTTTTCTGCTTCAGCCGATTCAAAAGTTGTGGTACTTACAGTTAATTCTCTGGGTAATGCTCAGACTTACCTTGATGTCATACAAAGCAACGTGGATTTGTTCAGAGGAATTATCCCAGCAATATCACACTACAGTCAGAACGCTGTTCTCCTTGTTGCTTCTCATCCAGGTATGTTGGTACTTTCCCTAATGTTCTGTCCCTCAGCTGGCTTTCTCTTTGTCCTGTTGTAAAAATATGTTACTGCCAAGTACACCCACTTACTAAAAAATTTTTGCCACACTGAAAGATGTTTTCCTTTTCAGCTTTGAGCAGGACACTGTCTTTGAGGGTTTTTTCTTTACTGTTACCAAGATAAAAGAAAATAGTGTACTTTGTTTTGTGTCAAAGGTAAGTATTCCTGTATGTTTCTGTGCGTAGTTTCAACCTGACTGTATCTACAGGATTAGCATCCATTGGCTGTTGTCTTGTCAGTTGTGAGTTTTATGTGCACATTTCTCCTGTGCAGTAAGGATAGGTGCATGTGTGTGATGTGCTATGTGATCAGACTCACAGACTACTGTAGTACATACATAACATAGCATTGATAGTAAATATTGCAGCTCTGTTCTGGTGGAAAGTTTAAATCTGTTGGGTCTGTGATACTGTGAAGTAGGACAAAGCAAAAACTATTTAAAAGGGAAAGAAGTACAGGTGAGCCTCTCTGTCCTGTAGGCGCACTGAAGACAACCCTTTTCTATTTCTCAAGTGCTTCTTACCCTTCCTATCACTTAGAGCTGTGGAGATGGAGAAAAGAGTGCTTGCCAAATGAAAATAAATTAAACACTGGATGAATTAAATTTAGAAGCATGTGAGACTTCTGGTAGAGGAAAGCATGGTGACTCATTTTGAAGTTACACAGCTTCTTTTGAAACTCTACTTGGGCTGTGGATTTTCTTCACCTCCCCCCAGACTTGGTGTTTTAGGTTGAAATAAACTACTGATATGTTCTCACATGCTGATACCTTTTCTAAAGTAATTGCCAAATTAAAATAAATTAAACACTGGATGAATGTGAGACTTCTGGTAGAGGAAAGCGTGGTGACTCATTTTGAAGTTACACAGCTTCTTTTGAAACTCTACTTGGGCTGTGGATTTTCTTCACCTCCCCCCAGACTTGGTGTTTTAGGTTGAAATAAACTACTGATGTGTTCTCACATGCTGATACCTTTTCTAAAGTAAACAACTTGGTCCTGAGTTTTTTGTAATTGTGACTCGTAGTTTGCAGTTGTGTTGAATTTCAAGGGGTCCTTCACTGTCAACATATTTTTCTTTCTTATAGTTGAGGTAATGACATATGTGTCATGGAAGCTGAGTGCGTTTCCCAAAAGCAGAGTTATTGGAGTGGGTGCCAACCTAGATACTGAGAGATTTCAGTACATACTGACAAACCTTTTGAAAGCACAGGTGCTGGCAAAAGATGCTTGGATTATTGGTGAACAAGGGGAAGACAAAGGTAAAGTGATACTTTATTATGACTATGTGTGTATATTGTCCTGGCAGTGCTTAAGTAATTGAGTAATGAAAGAAAAATTGAGAAAAGTAGTGAAGGTAGTCATAAGCAGGGTGGTATATTTTCATAATAATGGTTCTAAATTATACAGTTTTGGTGTGTGCTCAAGACTGTAGGCCTGGAGTGGTAGCAAAAGTATTTTACATTTGTCATAGTAAAAAAACCCAAACCAAATCAAACAAACAAAAAAACCCAAACCATCCTCAAATGCTTAGATCTTGCTTCATTTTTAAGCAAGTGTTTCTGTCCATGTGCTACTATATAGTTTATTTCAGCAGTCCAGGAAACCTTAGCTCATCAGCTACATTTGGGTTGTTGTGGGGGAAGGAAAGTTTGGAAAGCTTGAAGTTTTTTGTTTTTTTAATTATTATTATTTTTCTTCTCCCTGCCTTATCTGGTACCTATTTTAGTCACTGTTTAGATGTGCATTTAAATGTTGTTTGTTTCTATTTAGTACCATCATGGACCAGTTGTAATTTAGTTGCAAATCAAACAGAAGTAATGGCTGCTCGTAACTCAAGGGAAAAGGTGGCTAACAGGTAACACTGTTATAATCTTATTTTTCTACATGTTTAGGCACTTGATGTTTGCAGAGTTTCTTCCTTCAGCTCTTTATGAAGAGGAAGACGTTTGCTCTAAAATGTTCATACATTGAGTTTATAGGAAATCGTAGCTCTGTGTGTCATTCACTTTCATGTATGTGTATATGCCCGCTGTTTTTCTGAAGTCCTCAATAATGTTGTGCCTGGGGCAATCTAAGGGCAAGACAAGCTTTGCAGAATATACACTAGAATATTAGAGCTGCTGGTTCAATTGTGTGTTTTTAAAAAAAATAAAATAGTAGACAAGCCAAACTTTCCTCAGAGCTTGTGTGGAAGCAGTTTACTTCAAAGCAGAGCAGACATTTGGATCAATTTACCCAATTTAATTAGCCACATATCTTTTACACCTCTTGACAGAAAAAAGAATTGTTACTAGAGTGGGTAAAATATACATAAAGAAATTATTTAAAACAATTTTTAATTCCCTTCTGTTGTTTTCCAAAACAGAGAATCATGTTTTTATAGTAGGCTTTACCTGATATGGTATACTTAATCTGTTTTTTGGGGTTTACATATGAAACAAAATAGAAATAATTGAAATCTAAACCTCACGTTTTTCTTCTTTTCTTGGTTTATATAGAGCTATGGATGTTCTAAAGGGAAAAGGTCAGAGGTCTTGGTCTGTTGGGCTGTCAGTTGCTGATTTGACTGACAGTATACTGAAAGATAAAAGAAAGGTTCATTCTGTATCCACTCTAGCAAAGGTAAGTGTGTTATTAATATCTTTTGGCACTGTAATGATTTTATTTATACTGGATATGACCATTAATTTTAGCAGCACCAGACATCTCACTTCAAGTAACTGTTCTGAAGTAGCACTACTTCTGTTACTTTCTTCCAACAACAGCTTTCAATTCTAGTCTAAAAATGAGCAAAAATCCGTTGTTGTCTTAATCAGAAACGTAATCAGAAACTAATATTAAAAGTGGATTATTCTCCCAAAAATATGTTCAAGGTTGCTGCCCAGCTTCCCTGAAATAGCTGGATTTGGCAAATGAAGAGAAATGTCTTTGTCACAGTTTCCAAGTGCTCAGTATTGAATGTAGATTTTTCTGGGGACCAAAAGAGTTCAGGATCTTTTATGGAAGTATAAAGTACATTTTCTGCCAGTATTTTATTTGACCAGCTTTGAAGCAGCTGCTTTGTTACTCCATGATACTTTACATTGAAGAAAAGATTATGAAGCTATATTTAACTTAAAATTGTAGACTGAATCTTGTTTAAAGTTTATCCTGACAGGTTCATTAAAGCATTAAGTCATCTCATATGAGCAAAAAGCCCATGTAGAAACATTTTTTGGTCACTTGTATTTACAGGCTTCAGAAGGGTGATTTGCATGTCCTGGTGTGGGGAAGTTGAGCAGGCTGCTTATGGCATCAAGTACAGACATACACCTAATTTAATCATTATGTTTTCAAGTAAAGTTTTTAATCGCTTATGAGCTAAATGCAGATATGGAGGAGTGACAAGTCTCTTAAACTGCAGAGTAACTACCGAATGTAAAATTTCCCATACAGATCCTAAAAATAAAATACACAGCGTGTACTTGAATTATAGGGTTATAAGTTTAATAAAGTCACTCACAGAATGAATATGGGATAATACTTGAAAAATATCCCCCAGATAGCTCTCTTTGGCTATATTTTTAAATTTATTTTGTTCAGTCCTAAAATAACTGGTGATACTGTACTATCAAGTGTACCTGCTTGTTCTACCTAAGAAACTGGTTAAATGGTGTTTTGTAGTATAAGCTTTGCCTGCGTTACAGAGGTCTGATATATTTAAGAGAAACTCCTACAAGTGTGGAATGGTTCAAGACTTTATCTGTAATATTTTAGTTTCTACACAGTAATGCATTACACAGGATCTAAAATAACTGGAATTTGAACGAAATAAAACATGCCATATCAGGGAATGTCCTTGCTTAATTAAAATAAGTTATTTTATGTAGTACCATGCTGCAGATGGAGCAGAAATAAGTAACTGTGTTACAATATTCTTTGCTTGTTTTTTTCAGGGATGTTGCAATATAAACAGTGAAGTGTTCTTAAGTCTACCCTGCATTCTTGGAACCAATGGTGTGATTGAAATGGTCAAACTAGAAGAAGATCCACTAGTGCAAGAAAAACTGCAAAGCAGTGCAGGATCAATTCATGACCTTCAGCAGCAGCTGAAACTGTAAGCAAGCACAAGGGAAGCCACGGTGTCTACTCACAGAAGTCAGAGATTTGCTGTGCAGAAAGGGTCGCTTGGTATATACATAATTCTATGTAAGACAAGAAGCTTTTTTACTTTCAAAAAGTGCTTTCTCAGTTTTGGTGTAGCTCATACTGCACTGAACAGTAATTTCTTATTTGAAAAGTGTCCTTTTGGTAGCCAGAATGAGGAGGGTAATGTGCAAGAGTGTTTTACCTAAATTCATGTGGCTTGTGCTTATGGCTTTTTGGTGCTAATTATAGCCCCATTCTTGGGTTATTCTTAGCTCTTAGTACCTCACTAGGACACAGTCTAGGAGAGCAGCTTACCCAGCTCTGCAGAAACTCCAGTGTGTAGAGCCAACTTGGACTCTTCCTCTTGGTTTTTAAGTGCTGCATTAGAGGCTTGTGTGGAATATGATCACACTCCAGCTCTCCAAGGGATGCAGTTCGGTAGCTCGATATTTCATGCCTACCACAGATGCTCCAATGTCGATGGACTCCTGCTTGTTACTAAGGGGAACATAGCTAAAGGCTTGGCATTAGCACTGTCCTTCAAACCTGAAGTATTGGAGATCAATTTCTGTTGTTTGTTTACTGATGTCTGAGACTTTAGTGACTTGTTTGCTCTTATTTTGTGAGGACGTTCAGAGTGCTAAAGCATCTGGGGTTCTCGGTACATACCTGCCTGCACTGATAAAAGACTATATTCATTCTGACTACAGCTCAGCATCATGAGGAGACGTGGGCTCCACTCCTGCTGTGTGCAGCTTAGGAGCGTCGTTCCCTGTTTACGTTTTGAGGTGTGATGGGTTAAATGTTGATGAAGCTTTCTAAGCAAAACTAGGATCTGTGCCAGAGTGGAAGATCTGTTTCTTTGTGCCTTCCAGTTATATCTCACAAAGAGCCAGCCGTACAAGGAATTCTAATATTATATTGAATTAAGATAAAAAGATAAATCCTTTCTCTTCAATAAAAAAACCTTCAGTAATCCAGTTTTTTTTCACGGACTACTCAAATTTCCTTCCTTCCTGTGGTAGTCAATGGTAGGACAAAATTAGGGATGGCTGCAGGTGACTAAGTCTGCTGCTGTATTAAAAAAAAGCACTCAGCACTATGGCTGGACTTTGGGGTTGTTTTTTTTCTCATACTTTGGAAAAAACAGCATAAAATTATGGGTTTATATTGTTCTTGAAGGTGTTGTGTTTAATCTGTTGAGCATTTGTCCTCACGTGAATAGTCCAGGTGGTTTGTTTATTTGAGCTTTTTTTTTTAAGAATCATAAAAAGCTGCAAACTTTTCCAGGGCTGTTTCTTAGGTTGATGCTTATGCTATAAACCAACTAACCGTGGCTTGTCGCTCTGGTGTTTGCACTTTATTCCTTGAGGAGTAACCAACGGGACGTGGCTTGAGCAGTGGGGTGGGAAATGGCACTTTACATTCTCACGGGAAATCAATTCCCAAAAATATTTTTTAACAATAAACTGCACTACGAAGAATTTTTTAGACATTCTGTGCCGTATTTTTGATACACAAAGTACTGCTGGAGCATGGTGTCTACAGGCCAGGCGGGAAGCGGCTGCCAGCCCGTGCCGGTGGGGCTCCAGGCGCTGAGCCCT
>NW_010118612.1:0-3770 GCF_000699245.1 Pterocles gutturalis
TCCCCGAGATACTGGTTGTGCCTAAAGCTGGCCCTGGTGCTGGCGGGAGATGGGAGCACGCTTCAATGCCCCTGGGAGGCTTCTATGATCCCTGGGGTTCCATTTGTGGGAGAAAACAACGCCCATGTTTCCGTCATGACAACCCAAGAGCAGGTGAAGGGCAGCTCCACGCTGTTGTGCTTGGAGAGTAACTCCCAAAGCCACTGCGATGCTGTAATGCCTCCTGTCAGTGGTGCCTTCAGGGGGCTCGGGGCCTCGCTGCCCTTCCTCTGTAAATACACAGAAAGATTGTCCCCGGCTTCAAAGGCCTAACGCCAGGAAATGGTCACACACCACTCACAAAACCTGTGAATCTGCAAACATGCCTACACAGAGGTATCCCACCCACCAACAGGCCGTTTCTGGGAGCAGAAATGTTAGTCAGTCTTAGGAGGTTAAGCCTGGGAAGTTAGAGTCAGTACAATGGTAAAAAAATCTGCTGTGGCTGGGAGATACAAAATCCAGACATTGGGCAGGCTCCATCCCATGGAAGAGGGACAATGTGCACATAGCATCCAAGGGAAAGGGATTTTATAACATTATTGTTGAGCCCTAGGTAAGGGTGGTGTATCTGATTTTCTCCAACTAGGAAACATAAGCAACAGAGACGTGAGCAAACGTTTCCTGCGTCTGTTGGTTTCTGTGTGTGCTCTAGGGTAGGTTTCAGGAGCTTTTGCAGGGCATCCTCGAGCCCTAAAATATTGTACAAACCTACTCTAACATCAGCTCAGTGAAGGAAAAACAGGCTGTCTCTTCAGATCAACATATAAAGTACATTCAGCACCAGCAGTTTATGACGGAAAACGGACAGCCACAAGCTCACAGGACTGAGTCTCATTCTGTGCTGACAATCCCCAGCACCAAAAAAGTGTCAGTTGGCTCAGACCAAGGCACAAACTGCATCACCAAATGATTAATCCTTTGATTAATATTTTAACTGTTCTTATAAAAGAAAGCTTGAAGTCTATGAACCATAAAATTCTCAAGATGAGCCTTGACCCACACTTTTGCCATGACTTTGTGTTATTCTCAGCCGTTCTATGAGCCAAACACAACACGGAAACAGGTGAGAAAGTCACACTGAGGACCTGTTTTATTCAGACATCTTTGCATGGCACACTCTTTTCTGAGCTTTCCTTTTTCTTCCTTATCTCCTCCTGCTCAGCTCTGCAATGCTGAGACAGCCGCTCCCAGGCAAGAGCCCACACGGCAAGGACCAACACAGCCCAACAAAGGAGAGCTGGGACACAGGGCATAGCAGGGTTCCCTACAGGAAACAAAGGCTTTGGCAAGAGTTTGTGCCTGTTCCTTCATGAGGTAGAATGACCTCCAGGAACTGAGCCACCTGCAGATCTGAATTAAAGTGTTATTATTTTCTGCATTTCCAAGTATTCACCTTCACGTTGGTCAAGCCCTTTGCAAAGCCGGGGCTGTCCACCCTCTTCCCTGCAGCAGAGTACTCCCGAGTTGCACCCGTGTCTCAGACTCAGTTCACCCGTTTGTTACTCGAGTTTCAAAACCTTTTAGTTGAAGAGACCTCCTGAGCAAGTGCAGAGACCTGGGCAGCCATGATACCTCTCTCCAAGCACCAAGCTAAAAAACCCCCAATGTTGTACCAATAAACTGACACTCATCAAAAGAGTCTGATCCATTTTATTAACCCGATAAGGTGTAGTCCCCCTAGGCTGATACACAGATTTGTGTTTGGTATGATAGCCCTAAGTGATTTTGCAAACAGAAGATGTTTATACTGAATAAGGAACAAGCAACTTCAAATGGTAATTAGAAGGAATACTTTGAACTATCTTGAGACCTCAAGTCATAAACAAATAAAACTCCAACCAGAATGACAAAGGAGCGCAGACACACCCCTCAGCCTGAAGTTCCTGTGGACCTCCATGTCCCAAGGGCATGCTCTCAGGTCCTGCCCTGTCTGGGACCTGACCAAGTCCCAAAGTGGAAAGGAAACTGATAAATGTTTTCATTTTCACTGGAAGGCAGAGACAACATTATACCTAAAAAGTACTGTGCTTTTGTTTTAATAAAATGCCATGTGTATTCCAGTTATAAAGTGAGGGAGCATATGGGTCCTAAAAAACCAAAACGCTTCCCCGCAGGTACAGTGAGCTGAAAGCACCAGGCACAGAACACAGCGAGATGCTGAAACATCACAAAACTCCCTGTAACAGCAGGATGAGGAAAAGTATTTTGAACAACGGGGTGAGTAACAGGAATTAAAGCTGGCAACAGCAGAACCTTCCCAGTATTTTCCTGTGGCACAGTGCAATTCTTCACGAGTGACTCCCTCCTTTACACACTACCATCAGCACACAAACATCAGTGGTAAAAATCTTGCAGACAAAGAGCACTTTGTAGGAGCACCCGAGGGTAGTAACAGCAGAGCACAGAGCCTAAGCTCCAACATGAGCCTGGAATAACCAATGATACAAATGCATAAACTTCCCTTCAATAATCAGATCCCTTTCCAGAAAGGGCATTCGGGGAGCTCGAAAAGAGAAGAATTTGACTCCCAGGCCTGGGATCCTTCTGCTGCCACAGAGAAACAGAAAGAAGGATCTTTCTGCCTTGTAAAGTATGAGAAAATCTGAATAAACCTCAGAACCTCTCTGGTCCTCAATAAACTGAAATGTGTTCTCGAATTAAACTTTTTGCTGCTACAAGACAGCTTTGTCCAGGCCCAGGTATGGCCATCACCAGATGGCAATAGCTTAGTCACAGGCACCGGGAAAGCCTCTGGGCTACAAGAGAGGCTTGAGACAAAGACCTTGAACTGTTTTAGTAAAATCAGTACAGCTGATTGCCCCAGTCTTCAGCTTTGTATGCACTGGATGCAAAGGCAGAAACGAATCATACAGGTGAAGGTGCAGAACTACACAGATTTGATCATAAGAGGAAACAAGCAGATGGAGATGGTCATCTCTGGGTTGTCTTCATTATTGCTTTGTTCAACCAGCTGCTCAAGGGATCACAGGAACGTCATGACTGTTCCGTTCTTGCCGATCTGCCAGGGCTCCAGTGGGTAAAAGCGGATGACAATCCTATTTGGGTATAAGAGCAAAAATGCAGTGGACAGGAAACATTATTTTATGATTAAATATTATCCCTCCCCAGTTTGCAACAAGGGAGAAAACCTGCACTAAGGTCTTGCTGGCTCACACGTGACAATATTAATTTGACAGAAGCAAAGATAAGCCGTGTATGGGCAGGGTACAAACAGGTGCCAGACGTCATCCACACAAACTGAAAAGCAGACTGAATTTCAACGCTGTTTATACGAGATACTTGTCCTTTTCAGAAGGACCCAAGCAGCTCGTAATCTCGTTGGGTATTTACCCTGACAGCACCCAGGAGGCAGGGAAATGCTATTATTCTCCTTGGGGAGACAGGAAGAGGGGCAGGGAGGGACACGGCTTACCTGTGGGAACAGCCTTGTTCTGGTATTTGGCACAGTGACCCCACTGCAAAGCTCCACCAGTTCCCACTGGGTTTTGCACCAATTACATCAACTGGAACTACTCATCTTCAGCGAACAATCACTCCCAGACTGTTCAATGAGTGCAAACCAGCCCACGGTTTGATCTGGACCTAACTGTGTCTCTGGGATTCCGCGTGCAAGAGCACTTAACATCTGCAACCTAGTCTGGGAGCTTTATTAGACCTTAATCTCATGAAGGGGCTGGAAACCCACATGACAGAATGGTCTGGGTGGG
>NW_010118613.1:0-915 GCF_000699245.1 Pterocles gutturalis
CTCTGCATCTGAATTTTTCTCTGTTATTATCAGAAAATACTAAAAGGTAGTACTCATCTGGTTAAAAGTGTTTGAAAGAACTACTCAGCCTTGGGAAGGGTAAGGTCACCCCCACATCATGCAAACAGAGTTCCCCAGACACCAGCTAACACCCTCACACCACAGCAAGTATCCCCGTACTGTGACCATGGCTGCTCCCCAGTCCCGCATCTTGGGGATTCATTTATGAGCTATGTTAATCTTTTCTTGCACCCCCATCTGAATCTTCATGGTCAGCGGGACATCCAGCACCTGCAGAAAGGGGAGAGTGAGGCCGGGCTGAGGCAGGAGTTGGCTCCATCAGCTCTGCTCCCGCTGCCGGCAGGTGTCCTCACTCACCGAATTCATCCCACGGACGATCTGTTCAAACTTGTTGGATTGAGTCATCAGAGCACAGCCGCCTCCCTGGGGGATAAAAAGTGACATGGTCAAGACTTTGTGTCTCCTTTCCTAGCGATGAGCCTCCTCGGAGCTGCTCGACAGCAGCCCTCTCCTTGGAGGTAAGGCTTGGAGCAGCTCAAGACTTGGAGAAAGGGGACTCTTCAACAAAAAGACAGCTCTTTTGCCACCCAACTTCTGCCCGCTGCCGGGCACTTACCTGTTCCCTGCTCCCTGAACAGCTTACTCGCCTTCTTGTAAATGAACTGGGAGCTCTGGATTGGACTGGCAGGAGCGGGTCAGGCAGCAGGGGATGAAGCAGAAGACAAGGATCTATTGAAGGAAGCAAAGCGTCCTGCAGAACGTCTTCCTAGCTTCTTGTAGACCAGGTCAATGGGACACCCAACGTTGATGTCCACAAAGTCCACTTCAATCGTCTGGTTCAGGAGCTCTGCGCATTTGGTCATCATGTCTGGAAACGCTCCCTACAGCTGCCAC
>NW_010118613.1:1909-2183 GCF_000699245.1 Pterocles gutturalis
CCGCGCCTTGATAACTTCTCCACCCGTCAGCGGGCCCACTGTTGGGATGGAGGGAGCCTCCTCGCCACCTGTGGGGCTGCGACTCTGCAAGGCAGCTGGGTTGGGATCTTCTCCCTGCTCCGATACCGCAGGACATTCGGGGCCATCTCCCAGACTCTCCTGGGCTGTTGTGCAGTTGGACACCTCTTGCTCCTCCGCAGAGCGCCCCGTGGCTTTGCCTCGCTCTCCGCCATTGCCGTGGGGCTTGGCCAGCCCACGCAGGTACTCGTGAGAC
>NW_010118613.1:2293-2658 GCF_000699245.1 Pterocles gutturalis
CCTGAGCAAAGCGGCAGGTGCCGCCGTAAATGCACTTGCCGAAGGTTTCAAAGAGCACGCAGCTGCGCCCCAGGTCGGCTGGCTTCACGGCCAGGTACTCGCTGATGTCGTGAAGGAAGCAGCACTGCGTGCCGAAACAGCACTTCTCCGCACACCCCTTAAAGCAATAAAGAGGAGGTTAAAACCTCTGCCCTTGGCAGGCCTGCACCTTCCGGCACGAGCGAGGTGTCACCAGGTCTGTCCCAGCCCAGAGAGGGGCCCCTCGCTCCCCAGGTGACACCGGGTTCCCCAGGAAATGCTCGGAGGAAGCCAACTTCTGGAACATGCCACACAAGGACAGCAACCTACCCACAGGAGGGGACATT
>NW_010118613.1:2683-2978 GCF_000699245.1 Pterocles gutturalis
TGCCCCGCTCTCCCCATCCCATGTCACCCTCTCCCAGGCAGCCACCGGAGGCTGGGTTTTCTCCCAGCACAGCCCCTGCTGCGCTCTCCCTGCTGGGATTTTGCCCCATGTGTCTCCATCTTTGCTGTGCTTTCTTAGACTTACAAATAAACGCAGCTCTTGAGCAAGAAGAGCCTGTTGGGATCCCAAACCCGCTCCCCAGAGCAGCGCAGAGCAGGCCCCCCACCCCTACCTGCATTACCGATGGGCACAGCCTGCTCTTCTCGGAGTGGCTGGGTTTCATGCACGGCCGGCT
>NW_010118614.1:0-244 GCF_000699245.1 Pterocles gutturalis
CGCAGGCTGCACCGGGCAGCCGCTGGCGGAACATCCCGTTTCCCGCTTTTCCTTTGCACGCCCCAAATCTCTGTGTTGTAGAAGAAAAAATAATAATTAAAAAAAAAAAACTAAGAAGAAACCTTGGTGTAGTGTTCAGACGCGATGTTCTAGTGCAGTGTCACGGAGCTGTGACAGAGCTGGAGGCGGCAGCGACACGTTGGAGCCCCTCCGCTTCCTCCTGCGGTGGCCTCGGAGCTTTCCT
>NW_010118614.1:276-9817 GCF_000699245.1 Pterocles gutturalis
GCGGCAGTGGGACGGGATGGATTCAGAGCGTGTGCTGCAGCGTTGGTTAGGGAGGGGGGGCTGGCCCCTGACAGGTCAGAGCAGCCCGAGGAGGGTGCGGGTGCTGTGCTGATCACTGCTCATGACACTTCGCTGGCATCCGTGTTCTTCTACGTTCCAGAGCTGACATTGCTTTGATTGGACTGGCGGTGATGGGTCAAAACCTTATTTTGAACATGAACGACCATGGCTTCGTGGTAAGCAAAGAAAAACCGTGTTCAGAAAGGCTGATTCGCTAGCACCTGGGATTGGAGCTGAGCATTTTGTGTTTTGTTTTTTTTTTTTAATTTCCTTGTGATGGTCTAACGGGTGCTATTTCCTCCTTTTAGTTATCACCTAGGCTGCCCTTTGTCCTGTTTCCAGAGAAAACCAGCAGTGCATGCCTGTTACTTAGCTGGCTACTGATGTGTTAGTTATGTATAATTTTTCCCTGAAGTTTGCTTTGGCCTTGGCCATTAACCATAGATTCCTGAGACATTTGCAAAGACGTGCTGCAGGTTCATCCCTGCCCTGTGCTAGGGAAGGTAGAAGTAGGAGAGCACGGGATGTTGAGCCTTGCTTATCTACTTTGTAGCCTGAGCTAAAGTAACTGTTCTGTTGGCAGCTTTTATTAACACATTTTCTTTCTTCCCCAGGTTTGTGCTTTTAACAGGACGGTTTCCAAAGTGGATGATTTTCTGGCTAATGAGGCCAAGGGAACGAAAGTGATGGGTGCTCACAGCCTGGAGGAGATGGTCTCCAAACTAAAGAAGCCCCGGCGCATTATCTTGCTAGTGAAGGCTGGAAATGCAGTGGATGACTTCATCAATAAATTGGTGAGGCAAACATTCTTTCTACCTATGACTTCTTGTTATTTTTTGGAGAAGTTTCCTCTGGAAGTTCTCAATTATTTGTCATTAATGATGTTTTGAATGCACGGAGAAAACTAAAATGCTGATTTATTTTTGGTAGGTGCCGTTGTTGGAGACTGGGGACATCATAATTGATGGTGGGAATTCTGAGTACAGAGATACTACGGTAAGCCTGTTTTCTGTCCAAAGTGGATTAATAAAATACACATGATTCTTTCTCCTCTGATCATCAGAATAGTCAGTCAATAAGATGCTATCTTTCCTCTGCTCAGGGAAGGCCAAAGTGAGTTATGTCTGCAAAAGTAGATCATGCAGCCTGTTAAAAAGCAATTGTTACAGTAGTTAAGGATGATTCTATAAGTATACTTTTATAGAAGTTGCCCAAATCATCAAATAATATTTTCATTTATATTTTTTAAAGAGTGAAGAACTGTAGAAAATTTCCTGTTACAATCTTAGAGTTTTCAGGGAGACTTGAAAATCTACAGATATTTATAGATTTGTTGTTATATCTCAATCCTGTGTGACCACAGGAAAATCCAGTAAGACAGAACTGCTGTTTTGGCTGTCTTGGTAATGAAAACAGCAGAGTAATTACCTGGGTGTTTTGTTTTTTGGTTTTTTTTTAAACTGTAACTATAGAAGTTATGTTAGCATATCTGGGATGCTTACATGAAAATGTTGCATTCAAATAGGTACTTCTGAATCTTAGAAGGGATGCTGGTATTAATCTTCCTGCTTTGGCATCCTGATCTTGGATAAGTGAGTTGGCCATAGCAGAGTTAAAACCAGGAATAAATGAGGATTAATACTTGGGGAGCTTGCAGCTCCCCTTATGGATCTCAGCCTGTGCTTCTCTCCCACTCAGAGGGAATTAGTTTCCCTTATAGTTGTCCATGCTTGCACCTTCCCTCTGCAATGAACTCAGCAACTCCACCTTGGGCCTAATCTGCCTCCCACGCATTGTTGCACACAGCGTGTTTCACCTGGCCTGTAATTCCGAGCCTTTTCCAGCCTCAGTGCTGCTCTTTCTGTCTGGTGCTTATAAGGACTCTATATTCTCAGCACGTCTCTTTTGCAATGATCCGTGTCAAAGCAACAGGAAGTTTCCTAATGCTCACTTTGGTGTACGTATGAGCTTTCTCTAAGGTTGTCTTCCAGCATGTCCAAAGCAGAATTGAAAACCTAATTTTGGGTCTGAATTGCCAGGCTTTGTTTGCAGTGCTCTGGCATTGAAGGAAATTAAATAATCCTGCTCTGCTCTTTGTTCCAGAGACGTTGTAAGGAACTAAAGGAAAAGGGCATCTTATTTGTCGGAAGCGGTGTTAGTGGTGGAGAGGAGGGTGCCAGATACGGCCCTTCACTTATGCCAGGAGGAGCCAAAGAAGCCTGGTGAGCATGAGCACATTTATTCTTCTTCAGAATGGTCTGCAACAATCGTCTTCTATTCACACTGAGAGCTGAGGGAGGGAAGGAGGAGGGCGTGGGTGTGGAGAGAGCAAGATATGTTGCCAACTCACTTCCTCAAGGCTCAAGATTTCTCAACCTAGCTGGGGCCATGGGGCAGTGCTGAGCCTTCATGGCAGGCGAAACAAAGGCAGTTTTTTCTGCCTGGAATTCACAGCCAAAAGTAGTACTTACAGAAATCTGAAGGGAGAAGTGTGCTGGAGAGACAAGAATTTTGCTTACATTTTAAACAAGTGCTATTTCGTGATTATGGTTTTTCTTTTGGGGCCCTATGTTAACCCTGAAACAGGCAGCAGCAAACATCCCCACAGTGACACTCAGTATAAAAGGAGGCTTCAGTAGCTGTTTGTAATGACTATTGAATACATTACTTTTTTTTGCAAGTTTCTGCCATGCTGCCCTGCTGGTTTGTACTTGTGGCTATAGAACAGATTGAGATTTTGTTTCACCTCTACCACTGATCCTCTCTGAGTGTGAGCCTGCCTCTATTTCCCCATTTCTAAAATGGAGAAGATAATATTTGGGCTCCTTAGGTACATTAATCTTGTCTGCACAGTGCTGTAAGTGTGACATGGGCTGTCCCTATTTCTTGCAAACAGTGTCTAGTTCTGGGTAAAACATGTTTTATTTGACACTGTTGTGTGGTGGGTTATCAACCTGCCAGCACACCCTCACCCCAGGCTGCCTGTTGGCAGGTTACAGAAGGATGCATCATACCAATGGATTTTTTTTTTCTTGTGGTATTTGTATCCTCTGCCTATCTGCTGAGGCATATTATTTCTCCCCACAGGCCCCACATCAAGACCATATTTCAAAGCATTGCTGCTAAAGTGGGATCTGGGGAACCTTGTTGTGACTGGGTAAATATTTATTTGGTGCTGACCTTAACTTGTGGTTAGATCCGTGCTTAGGTAGTTTGGTTGCTAAAGCTCGTACATGTTTGTACTTAATAAAACCAGAGACATTAGTGGGTTGATTTTCTGTCTGACTGTATTCAATTCAAATCTACCATCTCCGATAACCTATCCCATGCAAGGGAAAGGCAAAGTTTTACGTCTGAGTCGTGTGCTGGGGGAGCTGAATGGCTCTGTGACCCCCAGTGTTTGCAGTTAGCACTGGGCTTACACCCTTCCTTCCCTTAGGTGGAAGGAAGCCATAGGCAGGAATGAAACACTGGAAGCGGTGACAGCGCTGTTGCTGATGGCATTTTTGGTGTTTCCTAAACAGGTAGGAGATGAGGGCGCTGGACACTTTGTGAAGATGGTGCACAATGGGATTGAGTATGGAGACATGCAGCTGATCTGTGAGGCCTATCACCTGATGAAGGATGTGCTGGGCATGGAGCACGATGAGATGTCAAAGGTGATCTGTCGTTTTTTGTGTCTTGCCTTCTTGAGCCATGGTGGCTGTCTGCCGTTGATGGAGGTAGTGGGCTTGGGTAAAACTGCTGCACGTACATGAAGTTAATTTTTCTGACATGCCTTCTGCCAGAGGCAGTGCACAATATTCCTGAGCTTCAAATGAGATAGGGAGCAGCAAGCATGTACACTGGAATGTTTATAGACGTTGTCTAAACTCTCCCATTGTGCAGTTGATTTCTACTCAGGAAGCACCTTCTTGTGTAGAGATAGGAATTACTTTGCCTGAAAAAAGTTAGTAAAACATTGAGCATTATAGTCAAGAGGGCAAATCTTGCAAAGACCTTGAAGCAAGTCAGTAAGTATGACACGTCTTGAAAGGGCAGTTGTGTTTCCAGCCTTCAGTGCCCCTGATGATCAGCAACAGGATGGGCTATGCATCTCCTTCCCAGCTGGAGATGGGTACTCTGCAGCTCCGAGTCTGGAGCGTTCTCGTTCCTGTGCAGGGCTGCTGCACAGTGGCCTTTCAGCAGTGCTGAAATCATTGGTAGATGTGGCAGGGCACCAGTAACCAGTAACTGAGGCAGCGTGACCCCCTTCTGTATGTGTACGTGTATGTATGTATATCAGTAAGTCAGTTGATATCTATAGTAGATACATAGTAAATCAGTGTGTGTGTGTATGAAAAAAAAAATACTTTTTCTCCTCCTCCAGGTTTTTCAGGAATGGAATAAGACAGAGTTGGACTCTTTCCTGATTGAAATCACAGCCAATATTCTCAAATTCAAAGACAATGATGGCAAATACCTCCTCCCAAAGATCAAGGACAGCGCAGGACAAAAAGGCACAGGAAAGTGGACAGCCATTTCTGCCCTGGAATATGGAGTCCCTGTCACACTCATAGGTAACTGGTTCTTGGATCTGGCTTCCTCTTTCCTACCTGCATGTGCCACATCCCGGTAAGAAGAATGGTAATAGTTAATCTCAGAAATGAGCCCAAACTAGGGCTTGGCTCGGAGAAGAGGCTCTTCTAGGTGTAGCTGTTGCAGTCTTCCTGGCCAAGCCTTGGCTGGTCAAGTCCTGTTGTATTAGAAGATGATAAAAACTGTAATCCAGTAAGCTGAAAGAGTAACTGCAGTGATAGCTAATTGGAGAAACATGGCTGCATTCCAACAGTGTATTTTCATAAAACAAGTTTTGTAAATGGTCTTAATATTCCACTACAGCTGTAATCTTTCAGTTTGAGGCTTGAAATGGTGTTTCTTGCTTGTGCTGTTTCTTGCTTGGGGTTCTTGCGAAGATCAAGGGTGGAGGAGGCACTGCCTAATTAAGTCATCTGCAGTGGCAGAGGAAAGCTGTTAGGTAATGACGAGCTGATAGGGAGGGTATGTGCAACAGCCCTTGTGCAAACACGGCCCTTGTGAGGGCACTTGCTCTGGGTGTGTGGTTTTATTGCATAAGCATGACTTGCAGACGTCTGCTTGTGAAAGCAGAGTCATGCTACCCCTGCTTTTTCCTGATTTCCCCCCCACACTTCTCCCCAGTGCAGAAGGAGGTTTTTGCAGAAATGGAGAGGAGCCAGTTCTGATTTTGTTATGGTCTGTTAATCCTGCTTCAGGGAGGATTCAGAATCTTGTGAAAAGATTAGTCATTCATCTTTTTTTTGGTTTGTTTTTGGTGACTTGGTTTGGGGATTTTTGTTGTTGTTACTGTAATTCATGACTCACTTAAAAGGTGGAAGAAAAGTTCAGTAGGAAGATTGTCATAAACTTGATTGCTTTCCTTCTGTTGGACCCTGGAAAGGAAACATTTTTTTTTTCTGTTTAACAATACCATCTTCAGTTGCAGATAAGTACAGCTTAAAACAGCATGATTAGGAGTTGACTGAGCCAGATGAAGAGATTGGCATTCAGGCTTTCTCTTTAGGAGCCTGGCTAACCCTTTAGCCCTGGCTAATGACGTTTAGTAACCTGCTTAGCGATGTTATAAAACTTTCTTATGGGCTTCTGAATGCTAGTGTTATGGGCCTGAGATTTGTAAAATCTATTTCATCTTATAAGTTAACCTGCTGATTTATTCTTGTTTTCAATTGCTCTTATTTTGGATGTGTGTATTTCAAAGTACGTCTAGTTAATGTGAGTTGCCATTTATGCAACAGCTTTTTATTTTCAGAGCATGATACAGTAATCAGTGAAGTCTTCAGCCTTGCCTGTCTCTAGACTTCAGTGCAACACTGTCTTTTATAGATAGGGAGAAATTTTAAAGTAAATTCTTAAAACTAAGAGCTGGTAAAGGTTCTTGAGGATGAATTTTCATGCGGATGACTTGTGGCTTTTTTTTTTTTCTTCTTCATTTGAAAGCTGTATCAGTCAATATTTACGCAGTGGTTATGCTAACTGACAGTTTGATCCCTCAGTAACGCTGTTGAAATGATTCATTTACACTCCTCTTTTCCCATGTAACTGTTTCACTGTGTGTGTGGCTCATCATTCAGTGGCGCTCACTGAGTGCCTGAAGACGGGTATCTTGGACCTTAACAGTGACGCTGAACTCTCTAATTATCTGCCCTTTCCCACCATACCTACAGGTGAAGCTGTGTTTGCACGGTGCCTGTCTTCTCTCAAGGATGAGCGAGTACAGGCCAGCAAGCTGCTGGATGGGCCTAAAACGACTCCATTTGGTGGGAACAAGAAGGCCTTTCTGGAGGACATACGCAAGGTGAGTCGTTGTGCTTGCCGGAGTGCTGTACTCAAGCTGCATATCAAGGCAGGTTTTGGATGCTACAAACCCTAGTGAGGAGCTCTTGTCGTTATGAACCATTTTGTGACAATTGGCTCCTGCTTTCAGTCAGTGGACTAAACGGAGTGTGTAAATTGTGAAGTTTCTCATTCAGCTTTGTGGGACTTCACTTGGAATGTGATTTGGTTTTTTAGGCCCTGTATGCTTCCAAGATTATCTCATACGCTCAAGGCTTCATGCTGCTGAGACAAGCGGCCAAAGAATTTGGCTGGACACTGAATTACGGTGGCATTGCACTGATGTGGAGGGGAGGCTGCATCATCAGGAGGTAATTTAGTTGCTGAGGGGAGAAGAACAAGCAATTTAGTTTATGCGGTGCTAGACTGACAAGCCTAGAGATTTTCTTGGAAAATCCATGGAGTTAATCTGCTGATAAGATACTGAGAGGCTGTTTCCGTAGATGGCACTAAAGGTTACCAGATGAAGCCAATTCTCTGGTGGCTTAGTTACTGCAGATTTTCTTTGGTCTTTGTTTTGTTTGCATCTTTCTCAAAGTTTGGAGTCTGGGTCTGGCTGAGTCAAAATTTTGGCCCTGCTAAGTTTTGGATTCTGGGCCTTTGTTGGAAGCTGTGAAATTTTATTCCTGGTTTACCTGTGTTCTGCCTAGTGTGTTCCTGGGAAAAATCAAAGATGCTTTTGATCGAAACCCTGAGCTCCAGAATTTGCTGTTGGATGATTTCTTTAAGACAGCTGTTGAAAACTGTCAGGTGAGTTTCCAAGGAAGGAGAAGCATAAAACCAATAGTTTACAGTTTCGACTTCCTCAGCTTCTTTTCTAGGAGTTACCTTCACAAGTATATTTAGACTGAAAATGAAAGGGTAGAGAACATCCCTGAAACCTGTTTATACAGCATCCTTAATCCCAAAGATCTCTAAACGATCCTTAGTCTCTTTGGGACTGTCTGTATGTATCTGTACACACGTAAGTCTGCACTTTTATTGTCCTGTTTGTTATCTCTATCTTACTTGGCATTATTTTGGATCAACCTTGTTGATGTAAAAATCAGTAATCTACTGCTGCATTTGCTCAGATTTGGTCATTAGATTTCATAGAACATGAAATAGCACATGCTGGTGTGCTAGAATAGTTCATAGGCCTGCACATACCTCTGAGCAACCACTCATTAGTTTCTTTCTTCCCCCCCCCGCGCCCCCAGGACTCCTGGCGACGTGTCATCAGCACTGGAGTACAGTTTGGTATCCCTATGCCCTGCTTCACTACTGCACTTTCTTTTTATGATGGATACAGGCATGAAATATTACCAGCTAACCTGATTCAGGTAGGTGCCTGAAGTAGTGTAGCAGTTCTGACTACTGAAATATCATCATGTTGTTATTTAAATACTGGTCTGAAGACCACAATGGCTATATGTCCTAATCACTCCGGCAGTGAAAAGATAAAGGCATAGTTTGCCTAATACAATTCTGTTAACCCTGAAATTCACGGCAATAAAACACTGTGAGATGTCTGGATAAAGAACACCAGAGGTACTGGTATGACAGTGCCCAGCATGTGTTAGTATTCCACCTGTGAACCAAAGGTAGTGATATCTTTGAATCAAAATGCTTTATAAAGAAGTATCTTTGAACCTTGTACAGAAGTGCTTGGTTTTTAGATAAGTACCTAGCACAAATAATAGACTTGTCCTTCTGCAGAACTCTTAATTACTAGATATTAGTAAATGTTTCATTGTAGTGATTTTGCTAATAATGAGAAAATAACTTTGAATGTTATAATACTGGAGTCAGATCTTATTTCTAGTATTCCTGTAGTCGAGTATCAGTAGGTGAAACTTCTAGTCCTTGTATGACTGTGATATTCATGTGTCTACTTTCTGCGTGCGTGTGTGTGTTCTTATTCTAGGCTCAGCGCGATTACTTTGGTGCACATACGTATGAATTATTGTCGAAGCCAGGTGTATTTATCCATACTAACTGGACAGGCCATGGAGGAAATGTGTCCTCTTCTGCCTACAATGTCTAATGGAAACATTTCCTCTTGAAGCCAAGATACTGTAGATCTCAGATACTCCTCCTAGAATACCACTTTTTACTGTACTGTGCTAGAACTTGTGTTTGGACACTTTTGTAATAATTTGTGGTACATTTCATATATATATGTATACACACACACACATATATATATATATATAAAGCTAAATAAATTTGATTATAAATGCATTGGGGTGTTTTGTTTCCACTGCTGCTGGCCAAAACTGGCAAAGATGTCTTTGTGCATTATGTCACAGAATACATTTTAAAATTATATTTTTATTGTATTATAGAGCATAAACTCATAGGGATCAAGATAGAGATGACTGCAGTTCAGTAATTGCTAAAGTGGAGAGTGGCAGGCAGCACAGTAACGCTGCACAAGGTTCCAGGGAGGTAAAGACCTTTCTTTGGTTGTCATTGTTCATTCGTAACAGGCAGTAGCTTGGTTCTTAAAGGTGAATTTCTGGGAGTTCCCTGCTCAGGGTCTTTCCCACTGTGAGCTCTGTGTGTGTTCTGTGAGCGGGTGAAGGGGGGATGGATCATGGAGAAAATGCAGGTCGGGGGTGTCAGGACTGATGTTCCTGTCACCAAGCCCTTCTCCCTCCAACTGTTCTTCCAAGTTTAAAGCTTTGGCACCTTTTTTTTTTTTCTTTTTTTTTTTTTTTTTCTCCACAGAACCTCCCAAGTGCTGAATTTTGTGCTGTGCACTTATATTGATATTTTGGTCTATTATATTTTTGCTACGACAGCTACTTAGTTATTAGCTGGGTATCTGTGTAATTGGCCAAAGATTACTTTCAATTTAAAGCAACTTTTATGCAGATTATGTGGTGAGGTTTAGGAACTGTGTGAACTGAATGCGTAACGTGTGACAAGCTGCAGGCGATAGCGGTAACTGAGGGTCAGGAACGGTTCGGTAGGGAAGGGACGGGGCCGTTACATCTCTCTTGCTGGTTATGTCTGATCTCGCCTGACCCCCGCATTAACCCCGGTACAGGGACAGTCTATCCCGGCCCAGGTGGCTCCAGAACCC
>NW_010118615.1:0-2284 GCF_000699245.1 Pterocles gutturalis
CATTCTATGATTTTATGATTCTATGATTTTATGGTGGCTGATCTAAGATTTTCCAGACTGAGGTCTCCTATTCTCTAGTAGTCTCTAGCTTTGGAGAATAAGAAAGAGAAAATAATCTTGTTTGATCAAGAGTCCTGAAATTAAACAAAAGTTAGATTGAAACAGGGAGCTTGACGGTACCAGAAAGTGGAAAAGGGAACAATACTAGTACAGGCTAATATTGTAGGCAGAAATATCTCAAATTGTGAATGTTAATAGGTGACACACAACCGAGTACATGGGCGTGTGGAGGGTGAATGCCTGGCACTGAACTTCTGAGCTCTAAGTAGAAATCTGTTACCTGCTTGGTGCAACTGGTACTGGCTGGTTGTAAATTTTGGTAACACCTAGACTAAACAAAAGTGGCATATTCTGAATCCTCCAATTAATAAAAAGCATGAGATGTATCCACCAAGTAAGGAATAGATCATATGTTGGGCTTCTGCTCATACATTATCTAGGTGGGAAAACTGATTTCCTGAAAGAAGAGCTGAATGCCTGAGAAGCAGCCTCAGAAAGAAAAAGGGGGCCTGGAGAGGAAAAGGTGACGACCCTGACTGGAGGAAAGATCCTGAAAGTCAGGGAGGATTCTAGAAACCCGGGAGGTGAGACATGCTGGGAAATGCCCAGGGACATTGGCAGGTTGCATCTGGGACTGGTAGGTGCAAGCCACTGAACAGCATGAACTGGCACAGCTTTCTGCCCAGCCTGCCAGGGCCAGCAGGGACCTCCCAGCAGAGAAGTGAAGTCGAGACCTAGTGAGCACCACAGAGGAGCAAGTGAGATAATCAACATTGTTATTGCAATGCACAGAAGCAAACGTGATGAGGAGTCAGGAAGATTCTGCTTTAAGATTTCTGCGTTTTCAGATATATATGAAAGGAGAGGTAAAGGACTATCATGAGGGTTATAAAATTGAGGTGATAGATATCAACACATCAGAATTAAGATTATTGGTGCAATCTGAATTTACCCTCCCCATTGTGACTATACATTATGTTAGTTGTTCGTGACACAGCTCAGTATTTTTTTCACACAGCACAGGTATACACAACAGAGGCAATGGAAGCTGTTCACTGTGAAAGTCCTACAGAAGTTAGTCAGAGGGCAGGCAATGGCATAAGAGTTTGCTAGGCAAGAAAAGCTGTCTCATATTTACAGGAGATGAATGTTGCCCCAGAGAAATGCATATTCTACCATAGTCAAAATGTTGCTGTGTGATGCTTTTAAAGTCACTTAAACCAAACTTAGGTCATTCGTTTGGTCTTTATTTTCTGGTCGCCTATCCAGATTTCCTGGAGTCTACTCTGATGAGTAGTTCACTTACAGTAGAAGTTGGTGGGAGTTACATTTGACTAGATAGAGTTAACATACAAAGTTAAATTTAGTGTACAAAGAATTCACAGTTGTCTGAAGCTGGCCGTGCAGTAGAAAATTTGGACTTGAATCCCTTCACATACCGAATCTCCATCTCTGATGGGAATGACATCATCCCCAGTATCACAGGGTGCTGAGAAGGCTTCTGTTGATCTATTCCTACATGATAGTGAAATCAGAAAAGAAAAGTCTGTGAGGAAATGAATAGTTCTCAATAGGAATCTGGATTGTTAGTGTCTAGTAAATAACAAATGGGACCACACATGCTGAACAATGAAACAAAAGCAAAGTATTGAGCAGCTGCTCATTAAGTAAGCATCATCCACTCTGTATTGTGAATGAAACAGGGGTCCCCTGGAAAAAAAAAAATCATTTAATTAAAGTTGCATTGTAATTCATATAAATCAGAAGCCTTCACAAAAGACTGCTGAATGGAGAGTACCTGGGTAACCCTCTTCCATCATTTCCTAGCCTAGATGCATGATTTTGCTGCTTTGACAAAGTAGTGTAAATTTGGGCTTTTTTATGTGTTGCTCATGAGTTTCCATGTACTTATGTATTACGTGTAAACAACAGTTGACAGAAGAATAGGTTGTTAAATGCAGAGAAATACCCATCTGATGAGGTTTCAGTTCCTGTCTTTTCTGCCAGTCTGATTTTCCATAAAAGTTGAGCTCACTTCTCCTTTTCTTGTTCTGTACCTCTTAACAATTGAACTCCACTTCACTGGAAAATAGAAAGTGAAGGCTGGGATTTGGGGATAAGTGTATTTGTGATCTCCCTTCCATCTATACCGCAAAACTGATGTCACAGGGGGGAAATGAAGCAAAGGGTGTCTGCTGCAGCTTCACATAAATCCATCACATTC
>NW_010118615.1:2297-4924 GCF_000699245.1 Pterocles gutturalis
AAAAGTATATTCTTTTATGCACATATTTTTCCCACCTTAAACTCTACATCATGTACTTCAACTGTATGTAGCAGTGCTGATCAGATTTCTCATAAAATGCCTGTGTAATAACCTACTTACTTCAGTTTCAAGTCTTTTTTTTTTTTTTTTTCCCAAACAGACTATGACACATGGCATTCATTATCATTATAAAACAAGTTCTTGAATACATTGGAAGTCTTTTCATGTCATTGTTTTACATCTTGTATTTTGCCTCTTTGGAATATAGCAGTGTTGTACTGCATGTGGGATCTTTATCAACTCATAGTTCCAACATGGATGTTTCAGAATTTATTCTGTATCTTGTTGTGCCAAGATAGAGTATTACAACATTTTAAATATCTTCCTTTTGGTCATGTGGTTAGTACCAAGGCATTTGGAAGATATTCATGGCAAACTTAAGGAAGAAAAATAAAAGAAGACAGAAAATTTGTTTGTCTTAAGTTAAACCCTCTACTCAACTGAGATTGATATAATTATATCTATGTCAACATACTTGGATTTAAATGGTTAAATGCATTTGTTTTGATTAAAAATAAAGAGAAAAAAAATCAGCTTTGCCTGACATGACCTCTTACTTTTCTCTCATGTCATTTTCATTCACTCCTAACAGCTTTGTTAGTTTATACAAAGTAGATGTAAAAACTCCTCAAACTAAACATAACCTTGTCTTCCTGGGAGTTGATTTTAAACTGTGCCTGCATGTACTGGCAGGTCAGTATTAGGTATTTATTTGAGGGCATGTGATTAAAAAGCTTTGTGATTCAACCTTTCTAAAATTTCTAAAGACATAAACTTGACAGAAAAGAAGAGATGCAGCCTTTATCTTCTTGACTTAGGTAAGAATTCAAGCAAGGATAGAATGAAATTCTGGTAATCAAAGAATCCTCATTTAAACAAACTGAGGTTTTTCAGTCACTTCCTAATACTTTTTTGGTTTGTTGAGGGTCAGGACAGGTCAATTGGTGTAACCCAGATGTTATGCTTCTCTTCTTTCAGTTTGAGCGAGGGGTTTGTATGCCTTACCCATGCTTTACAGAAGACTATATCAAACTTGGTAAGCCATTATTTAATTGACCCTGGGCAGGTCAGGCTTTGTATTTCTCCATCACATTTGCTGAAGTTCATCTGACAAGGTTCTGCCTGTCTGCTTGTGTGCATCTCATGGCATACATGTGCTAAACTAAATGCTCAGGAAGTAAGGGGCTGTGTTTGGTTTTGAAGTGCTTTCTTCCATGATGTTTCCTAATAGGATAGGAGCCAACACAGTTACATCAACTGACCTGCAACTTCAGTACTCTCTGTTGGATCCAGAAGTAACTTCTAAGAATGACAGTGAATAAAAAGCCTTTCAAACATAATTTGCCATAAATGTAGATGTTAATGTGGAGAGCAATAATTGAAACATAAAAGAACATGTAGATACCTGGCAACTACAGGGCAATGAAATATCTTATTTATAGGAATTGTATTTGAATGGTAGTATAATTTAATTTGTTGCAATGTAGCTGATGTTTGAAAGATATTTTGGCCTTCCAAATGACATTTTCTACCTAGCTTTTCAACATTAGTCATCTGAGGATGAAAAGATACCTTTACATACTGGAGGCGCTAATCACTTCTCTTTATGGAATCTTCTATAAAGATTAAGCAAAATGACAATACTGTCCTTTATCCAATTAAAAAAAGAAAAAAAAAAGTGGACTTCATTAAAAGGAGGCACAGAACTGTCTCATCACAGAAACAGCCTAGTGAGCCATCGTCCTGATTCCCTTTCTCCACTCTGCATTTTTAGAGAAGAGGAACAATTTGATGCATTTTAGGTGAGGGCACCTATTCTAGTCAATGAACATAGGATGACAGAGGAAATGAATTCAAGGTCTTCTATTCACTGCCCTTTTGCTGCTGGGAGTTTCTGCTGGGAAGAACTGACCTATTTTGGATCACAACTCCACATCAAGAGCAGAGATCCAGCCATAGTCACTGGCTTGTTTGTTACTCCACAGACTTTTAGTCCTTTGTTCAGGTAAGCTCAAAGCATTAATATTCATTTCTTGAATAAATACCTTTATTAGGCAGGCACCTTGCAGGTATTGTCGACATTATTACTAGCAGGAATTAGTTCTTAAAGGTAATTATTATTTTGCCCACTTAACAGAGGAGGAAATAATGACATAGACAAGCTTCCTGAAAGAATCTGTGTAGGAGGAAAATTGAAATATCCTTCCCAGAATGACTTTCAAAGATTAGTTTTGTCATTGGGTTCTTCCCCGGATGCATATCCTCATTTTCATCAGGTGTTTTTGCAGCCCACAGAACAGAAGATTGCAGGTTAGCAGTCACATCTCTACAGGTGATCCTTCCTATAGTGAGATTATTTCCTTCATAGTTTATTAGCTGCTTCACTTTTAATTATAGACTAGGCTCTCCCTAACTCTAGAATGACAAAATCCGGGTCAAGGTACCTAGCAGACACATTTCCTTTTACTTACCAAAGGGGAAGAAGGATCTTCCATTGACTTCGGACAAGAAACTGAATTTAAGAGGCTCTGATCAACTTGATCAACACCAATTTTTTCCTCTATACC
>NW_010118615.1:4952-17904 GCF_000699245.1 Pterocles gutturalis
TTTTTCTGTACATTTCTATTATTAAATGTCATAGGTTCAGTGGTTTGTAACATGTTTAACATACAACAACAATTTCTGTGACACATTTTAAAAATATTAACAACTAATCTCTGTCATTCTCCCTTCCTTTTAAACTGGATACAAAATGGCATCTGTCATGAAAACATTATTATTTACTAAATAGAGATTCTCTTTCCATTTCCAGTATATTTTGTTTGCTTGGGCAAAGTCTTCTACAGCAAGTCTGCAGTATGAGAAATCTTTACAGCATTGTGCTGGTTTTGGCTGAGATAAGAGTTAATTTTCTTCAGAGTAGCTAGCATAGGGCTACGTTTTGGATCTGTGCTGAAAAGAGTGTTGATAATTTAGAGACGTTTTTGTTGCTGCTGACCAGTGTTTACACAGAGTCAAGGCCTTTTCTGCTTCTCTCCCCGCTCCACCAGTGAGTGGGCTGGGGGTGCACCAGAAGCTGGGAGGGTTCACAGCTGGGACAGCTGACCCCAACTGACCAAACGGATATTCCATACTGTATGGTGTCACACTGGCCATATAAACCTGGGGGAAGAAGAAGGAAGCCGGTCACATTCAGAGTGATGGCGTTTGTCTTCCCAAGTAACTATTATGTATGACAGAGCCCTGCTTTCCTGGAGACTGCTGAACACCTGCCTGTTGATGGGAAGTAGTGAAAGAATTATTTGTTTTTCTTTGTTTGTGTGCATGGCTTTTGTTTTACTTATTAAACTGTCTTTATCTCAAGCCATGAGTCTTCTCAATTGTACTCTTCCAATTCTCTCCCACATTCTGCTACAGGGGAGTGAGCTAGTGGCAGTGTGCTGCTTATTGCTGGCTGGGGTTAAACCACAACAAGCACCATAACAAACAATTTAAAATCAGAGCAGAGCACGTAAATCTACACTGTATGTGCCATTCACAAATTCATACACACTTGTTATGTGCTATAATCTATTTGCAGGCTCCCTCTACCCTAGTCATCACAAAGCATACCTCCAGGGCAAGATATTTGTCAAACACACTCCTGAAGTCCATACCGGAGTTTTAAATGTTTCTACAAAAATTAATATTTTAAATCTCAGAAGGGCTTAATATTTAGGATGATTCTTTCTCCTTCACCATTGGAACACAGAAGCTTTCATCTGAAACATGAGTTGCTCATTCAAGGTTGTGTATGTAAAAAAAAAACCTGGAAAAACCCCACAATGTCCATCCAAGTCACACTTTCATCATAGAAATAATATCGAGGGCTACATCTTGCATTTTTTAGCTAGAAATCACCAAGTACTTTATGAAGACGATAAGAACTGAGGCAAACATGTGCTCCATCTAGAAAAGAAGTTGGTGTTACCACTTCAGGGGATGTGTAAATGTGAGCCACACATTAGTGTTAGCATAGCATCTCTCCATACATGTTACCTGCTAAATCTGTGCTGGCACAGATTTCACCTCAGTTCTGTTGTGAGTGCATGCAGTCCTAAGTGGAAGGTAGCTCTTCATGGCATCTTCTAGTCTGTCTTAATCTTTTGTAACATACATTAGCTTTCCAATTCTAACTACCAGGTTTTGGAATGGGCACATTTCTTGGGATTTTCTTCTGCTTGATCACACCAGCACTCCTCCATGCAAACAAAGCACACAGTGGGTGATGATTATGATAGCTGATTAAAATAAGTAAACAGATTGGAGGACATTAAAGTTTTATGCATCCCAGCCATCTGCTTTCCCTTCACACTGTACATATTACTATACATATTGTACACAATTGATTTTGTTTCCACTTCAGTAGAAACAGGCACTGTGGCACACCGTCAGTGGCTTGAATAATTCACACAAATGACTGCCATGACTCCTCTAGATAGCTGCATGTCTGACACTCTGTTTCCCATATGATTCTGGCACTTATCACAATTCATCTGAATAAAAACAGTGAGAGGAAAATGGGAGCAAAAGAGCAGTCACTTTTTCCAACCTCGAGAAAAACTCGTTTATATTCAAACTAGACCAATGCATTAAAGACTTACTCCATTTACTGGTGTAAAGTTATTAACAGGGGAATAGGAGTTATAAAATATTATCTTTTTATCCCTGATTTTGCATGACTTCTAACTCTTTTAAGTTGCACTTTTAACAGATTAATACAGATTTGCTATAGAGTTTAAGAACTGCAAATGACCAGCATACATAATCTAGATAGTGATATCATTATGTTGAATAGTACCTTGTACATAAAACCATCATAATTAAAGCATTACCCTGCCTGAGGAAAGAAGCACTGGTTAGTCTGAACAAGAGAACTGCAATGGGACCCTTTAATAAAGGGCTGTGTCAGAGAACAAAGAGAGACCTTCTTCTCTGATATTCACAACTCTTTCATAATATCTGGAAATGCTGTATTTCATTCAATCAAGAAAAAAAAAATCCAAGCAGGCAAGGAATTATTAGTATGACAAATTTGCAGGTAGACTAGGTACCAAGGCAGTAAAATGGACCAAAGGGTCCAGTATCTCAGTATTTGAAGTGCAAATGCAGTCTACAATCCTGATTTTTTTCACACTGATTTTTCAGCATGTAATTCCAGTGATTTCAGTGGAAGGACTTTGTAAATCATAGAGAGGAAGGATGGTCATACATTCAGGCAATCTGCTGACTCTGAAATAACATGAGTTTTCTTAGAAGCTGTTTTTCAGGGAATTTCCTGCATTAATTTAATCAGTCTACCACAATTTTCTCTACCAATAGAATTATAATATTTTCTCAGATGGCATTGTGAATACAGTCCAGCTTGTGTTTATAAGGTTCCCAGTATGTAATTAATAACATAAAGAAAATGCATTCTTCAGAGCTGACCTTACGATGAGACAGAACCAGGGACTGAGCACCTATGGCATCACAGTTAATTAAAGCTCTCCTGTATTTGGTCTTGGTAGGGTGGACACATGGAGCACGACTAATTGCCAAGAGCAAAAAGTTACTTTTTCCTTGGAGAGCAATATTAACAACCTTCTTTTCAGCTTCAAAACAAGAAAGTCCTTGAAGAGTTAGATATAAATTATATAAAAGTGTAAAGGATGAAAATATGTGATTTTTCTTTAACAGCAAGAAGCATCAGTCCCAGATCTTGGTTAGGAAGGTCCGCAATCTCACTGTCAAGTTTTTCCTGCAACCATACAAACGTAACGGGGTGGACTCCTTAATCTGATGGATGCATACCTCACAAATCTCCGTAAATACATTTAAAGAAAAAAAATAAAATTACTCCTCCTTTATCAAGTCCGAAATGTTAAGAAATAACTCAATAAATGAATGCTGTTTTTATAAGTTGTGATATGAATTTTTCCTGTAACATATTTGTAGATTCCTAATTGGAATTATCTCCCTCACTTGAGAAATTAATCAGGTTAATAATTTTAATAAGGATTTATTAACTAGACATTTATAAAGTGTCATATGTAATCTACTTGAAACAAAATTAGCCCAATCGTAGCTCATCTTTTATGAGCCATTAGGTCACTTTCATGCATGAATTAAAACTAATATTTTTTTAGATCATTATTCTACTACACTTTCTCAATACAGATCATATCTACACTAGAAAGCTACCAATTCAGCTTCAGTTTATGGGCCTCTTGAAGATCTGAATAGCAATCATTCCAAAAGATTGTGACAAAGCTCAAAGTCATATTTTATTTAAAATATAGCTGAGATTTTGGGTTTTGGAAGGATTTGAACTGTACATGTGGTCCTATCCCAAAACCACAAGGTAAAGACCCAGAATTTGCTTTAGACTCAGGACAGTGGATTGTAAAAGGTGCAGAACCATTATAAACCCAGATTCTAATAAATTTATTCTATTTTATTAAGTCTAACATCATAGTAGGACTACCACAAAGAAAACTGCTATTAGAACAATATGTTCAATAACTAACATATTGTCATAAATATACTACAGACATTGCAAAGCTTTGTTTCTGTTGGTTATGTACTCCAAGTTGTGGGCCTCTTAACAAAGTTTTTGAACTTTTTCCAAAAATGGGCCTGCAAGACCTCCTTGGCCTGCAATTATTGACAAGAATCTGCACACATGGATTTCTCCTTCAGTTTCCAGGACTGTTCTTCATTTTATCAAAAAAAAAAAAAAAAAAAAAAAAAAAAGGGAGAAGAAGAATAATTCCTTATTTAGCATCCAAAAGTTTTGTTTGAAAATTTACTGGAGGATAAAATATCTTACATGGCAGAATAGGCCAAGTGACAATGAAGAAAAATACTGAAGTCACATAATAGTTATAACTTAATATCTCTGCCTTTTTCATTGTAGTTTTTATTGTGAAAGAAAGGAAAAATAAAAATATCAACTTAGCCAGAGACCTAGAAACAATGTAGTAAGTATCCACTTCAAAACACCAAATGGATTATCTCACAGGATGGAAGGAATGTATCAGTGACTATGGGTAAACATGTGAGGTCTCACAGTCAGTGGGAACAGAAACAGCTCTAATATTTGTTATAGTACAGTTTACTGCATTATTTAATGTTGCTTTTAGTGAGTCAAGGGTATTTTTCTGGGCTTCTAAATGGTGGAAGCATAAGTTCTGGGGAATAAATAGGGAAATTACAACATTTGCAGTAAGCCTTGGGTACCATACTGATTAAATTATAAAGACCCTTAAATTATAAAGACTGCACATCAGAGCAGACGTTTTGAAATTGCAATATATTTTTCTGTTCATATTTGTTAATATTTAACTTTTACAGTTGAATTTGAGCAATGTGTTGTTTTCATTTTCACACGTGACCTGCATTTGATTGCTGAACGCTCAATTGGCTGGTGAAGTGAACTAAGCCTTAGCAAGCTAAGCCTCCTAAAAGTGAACAGTGACACCACTGACTTGGAAGCAGTGGTAAAATGGGATCTGTGGTATGATCCATGAAGTCACTGATAGGGGGAAAGGAAAAAACACAAAATACTCTATGAAAGATGCTGGCAGGGGAGAATTAATTGGATAGACGCAGTGCACAAACATAATCCTTGCTTCAAAGACCCCCTCTGACACAAACAAGAGGAAGAAGGGTTCGAGATTAGAGTCCTTCCATCATCCTGATAAAGTGCACCTCCTGTAGCCCAAGATAATAGCTAATGCCTGCCTGCATTTACCTAAGTACATACAGAAATCAGTGAAAGTAGCTGTTGCATGGTTGAAAGGGAGCTAACCACTATGTAATGGTAATGCCCCACTTCCTGCAGAGAGAACAAAACTTTGTGTCTCTGAGACTCACTAGTTGTGCTGAGCCTTTAGCACAGGGCTGTGGCCACAGTGCAATGTTAATCTCAGAAGAACTTTAACCCTATGTCCCATCCTGCACACAGCATTTTTCCTAAAATGCTGCTCACTGTAAGGCAAGTGAGGCAGAATCAGGCCCTTAGTGAACAGCTGAAAACAAACTAGTTCAGTAAGATAGCCCACAGCATCTAAAAAGCTGGGCATCTTTTCTACTTGACAGAAATTTATGATTTTGCTCATCTTTTTTTAAATGCAAAGAATCCACAAACTTTGTAGTTGCTTCTTTCTCTCTCTGCACCTTTCTTGTGGGCAGACAGGGAGGTAACCAAGAGAATGGTTGAGTCCATAAAATTCCGTTTGTGCCTTTACAGATTTTTCATGTAAATTGCACTTCTGATTCAACACAGTGTTTGGTTTTGGATGTACACAAATTAGTTCTGCATTTGTGGACTCTACTCCATGGAGAAAGGAGCAAGCAGTTCTTAATCTGGCTGGAATGGGAGAGTCCAGAGTATTCGGCATGCAGAAGAGGAACACCACTTGCCTGACTTTACCAGGGCTGCAAGAGCTTCATTGCTGCTCTAACATGGACATAGCAAACAGTAACTGAGAAACGATGGAGCACTGAGTGACCCGGTCCCAGCCGCAAACAGCTTTGCTGTCTGTACTACAGATGATTAACTGTCCTATTTTTACTCAATCCTGTTTGCTAACTCACTAAGCCACAGACAGTTAACAGAAATTACTTTTTTCCTTTTTAAGCCACTGACTATGAGCTCACCATTTAGTGACAGTTGGACTCAGGAATGTACAAATGAATATACACTGACCCTGAATTTGAGTGACCTATTTATTTAGAGCTTGTAGCTTTATGAAACTGCTTGCAACATGAGACTTGAAATGACCTTGAGTAATTCAAACAGCAACAACAACATTCCACTGTCACTGGACTTAAGCACCCAAAGCAGTGTGAGAAGCAAAACTTTTTAGCAGACCAGGAGCAGAGTATACATAAAAGCCTAGCATACTTCACTAAAGCAGATTTATTATCTTCTTGTGATCTCTAAACACTACAAAAGTATGCCAGTTCTTGGAATCTTACAGCATAATTTGAAAATTAGCTTCTGTGCTCCAATTGCATTTTTTAAAAATTAATAAACATCAGAGACAATAATTTTATCATACAGTAAAAGTGCTTTTTGGAAAAATATTCATTCAGTGTTTGCCTGATTTAATTGTAGTTATTTTTCCCTTCCATATTTTCCATTTAACAAGCACTGTGATAATCAGTATTTGCATCCTTGTACCCTCAAATTAATAGAGTATTTCTTCTGATGCTGCTAAATTCTCTTAGAAATTTTTGTTGCAGAGACTAATTCATTGGAAATAGTGCCCAGGACAATTCCCTATGAGATAAGGCCGTGAATTGTCACTTTCAGGTCTATTTTTGTTACCAGTCATATAGGCTGCTAGAGAAATACAACATCTAGAAGGCTGCAGTCTTACTGCCTTCACTATGGAGAAATGAATTCACATGTTGCTTGTCCTGTGACACTGTCACTGAGTGCCTAGTCCCACACTGGCGCACACATCACAAGTACCAAGTCTTATACAGAGCATCCATATTGTCACTCCCTATCTACAATCTCTGAACAGAATTTCGGCTCAGGAAACAGAGATACAGCACAAAAAAGATTAGTGACTTGCTCAGGACTGAACAGTAAATCAGTGTGAAGAGCTGAGATTAGAGCTTTTCAAAGTCAGTCTGAATACAGTAAAGAGATTTCTGTATAACTTTCAAACTTTGTTCTTCCTCTTCTTCACTTTCTCTCATCCTACAATTTTTAACAGTACATTTGGCTTCTAATCAAAACGATTTTCTTCCTTCAGATTTCTTCTATGACCCTAAGTATCATCCATCTTTAAAAAATTAACCAATGGAAAAATAACCAATGGAAAACGTGACACAAAACTGCATTTTACTTTTAGTTAAAGGGTATTTAAGTATTTTTATTATTTATAACTGGAAAAAATAGTTTTCTTTTATGTTTGTGCATAGTACTAAAAAGTATTGAACTCTTAATTTAAGAACATGTTAATCAGTTAATTTTATCAAACATAAACTATATACAGTAGCAGTTGAAAGTTTAATACTCAGATATTTCACATCAATAATTCACTGGAACTACGACTGAGGTGCTGCATGGCCCAGTGAACACTTCTGTAGTTAGCTTTTTGTGGTGTTTCCTCACTGCACTTTTTCGAGGAGGAGAGAGAGTTCTGGAATCCAAAATCAGATTTTCAGACTACAGAAGGCAATTCCTTATGTATGAAGAGAATATTTTTCAAGAAAAAATAAATTCTGATTTTAAACAAATATATATTTCAATAAAAGCAGGAAAGTCAAATCATCAAGTCAAATCACTTCTCCTCCTCCTTTCTCCATTAGAACTCAGACAATCAGCAATAACTGTTCTTGGTATTGAGAGTTTTCTGAGGAGAGACTTTATGTTGACATTTTCATTTCTTTATTCCTGTGGCATTTTGAAGATCATAAGTCATTGAACAAACAAACAAACAAACAATGTTCACGCTGTCATCTCAAAACAGTCCCAACAGTGCATGCTTCTTTAACCTTCCCATTTTTCTATACTTCTAGATGAAGATCTTTTGATGTTATGATAAATGAGTAAACTGATACACTTGTCAGTTGTCATTATACCTTCTCTTCTTTGGTATGTGAATTTATCTGTATTTTCATTTTCTAAATTCAGACAGACAGTGCTCCAGGAATAAGCTACTGGTCAACTAGAATAAAAATGACAATAATCTATGTTCCTATACCTGAGCACAGGTATAGGAACTAGTCGACTTCATGAGTAACAGCCCCAGGTGATTCCTCTTGCCTCACATAAAAGTTTACCTCATGCTCACCTCATACTCTCACTCTAGTCCTGTTCTCATAATCCTGGAACATATAAAAATACAAACTAAATCAAGATTTAAGGGTGTTTATAGATATCCTATTTGTAGACTACACAAGGACACTAATCCAAGTTACCTAAGAGTCTGCCCTAATCTTGTACATGGCAAAAACAAAAACAAAAAGCCTGAACATGCTTTCTCCTCTAAGTCACTGAAATATAGATAAATAGCTATTATGATTTTATTTTTTAATACAATCATAAATTACATGTATAGTATCTTCAGCATAATTTCTAAATTTTGAAGAGAAGATTCCTATTTATTAATACTGTTTGTAGTAAAATCTGCAACTGGATAAAGATCATTTCTTAAAGTGTACCAGGGCCATGTGTAAGAAACCTTGAAGTAAGTAATTTATCCAATCAATGTTCTCATCCAGATGATTGTAGTCAGGTGACAAGAGTTCATCTTGTTCTAGCAGCTGTGCAAAGAAGCATCTGTACACTAAACAAAAACAACTAAAACTGGGTCACTGACTCACTTCCTATTATTTGTATATGGGTACCTTCATTCATTATTTCTGTTCAGGTCAAAGCAGGAGAAAAGACATCGACCAGATTCAGATGCTGACTCAATAGGTTCCCTCTTACTGGAACCCATCCCCTTGTTGACCCTTGAACTGCTCTTCCTGGGAGGCTGCGGCACTTCCAGCTTGGACTTTACACTCTATGGTGGAGCTCCCATTGTCATTCCTCACCTAGTTTATTGGTTTCATTTTTTTGTGTCTACAAGCCACAACACGCTGGGCAACTGGGAAGAACATATGGGAAGAACGTTGATTATGCCATAGCTGCTCCCTTTGCCCTGCCCTGATCGCGGCAGCCTGCCTCGTCTGGCACATCTGATAAAACCTTCAGACGTTAAAGGTTCAGCTTCGCAAAGATCCATTTACTGGGTGTTTAAATGTGACTTAGAGCCCAGCACTCATGTCTTATGTTGTTTTTCCTGTTCTGCCTGTCAGATGCTCAGGCTTCTAAGCTTATGGGAAGCTTCTTTTAAGAATCTCTGCGTGTCTGACCAAACTAATCTGGGAATCTTGATCATATACTGCGTTCTTCAGGATCTTAATCTTGTTAGTTCTAGTTATTTATTTAACTGTTTCAACAGATATACCTATGTGTACAGTGGGAACATTTTGCATATGTATATAAACTTTTTTTTATTAATCCATGACATTTTTAATCCAAAAAAGCCTTTAATAATAAAAGTGTTTGTTACTTACATTCGTAAAGCTGGTATCTCATTCTAATACTCTGCTAACATCTCCATATTACAGCAAGTGAATAATAATAGTAATTTCAAAATCTATCATTTGCACACTATGTATTTGTGCATTTCTTTCATGCCTTTTCTTTAGTAAATGCTCTTAAAATTTGACTATGAACAGCAAGTATTTTCCATATCATATTTATAAATCTAAAGTAATTTTCAAGGTTTTTTCTTCTGCTGTGCTTGCTGCTTCTTTTTTTTTTTTTCTTTTTTTTTCTTTTTTTTTTTTTCTTTCTGATGGAGACACTTCTGGGAAGTACTTAATGGCTTAAATGAAGATTCTCTGAAGTTATAGTTTAGAAGAGTTAAAGAATACTGGAACATTTCAGTAGTAGACAAACAAGTAAAAGGTCATTCTAGATTTCAAGTGGAGGTTGAAACTGGTTTATAAAGTGAGAAATAGGGAATATTATTACAATCTTCAGTGAAGCTGCCACAGAAAACAACTCCCCCACCATTTAATTTCTTCATACTTAAAAATAAACTACTAGCGTATTTCCAGTAAACTGAAAATCCCCACAACCCCTCTTTATGTATCCTGCACAAATTACTAAATTCTCAAAGCTGAAGTCACTAATTTTGACTGGAAAGTAGCAGAACTCATATATGGAAAGCATACCTGTTTTATACCTTCTGTATATGACATCTCAGTTTTTAAAAATTCCAGCTTCCCCAATAGACAGATGATAAGGGTGAACAACGTATGTTAGTGAAAGATGACTTCTAAGTATTTATTTAGCCTGTATGTGAAAATATGTTTCTCTAACATCTCTGGAATGTTTGTTAGGATAAGATTAAACCTGAGATCAATACAGAAATCCCATCTATCCCACCAGCGGGTCCAGAGGAGGGCCACAAAGATGATCAGAGGGCTGGAGCACCTCCCCTATGAGGACAGGCTGAGAGAGTTGGGGTTGTTCAGCCTGGAGAAGAGAAGGCTCCCGGGAGACCTTATAGCAGCCTTCCAGTACTTAAAGGGGGCTACAGGAGAGATAGGCAGTGTCTTTTTACAAGGACATGCAGTGACAGGACAAGGGGCAATGGATTTAAATTTAAAGAGGGCTGATTTAGACTAGATATAAGGAAGAAAGTTTTTACTGTGAGGGTGGTGAGACACTGGCACAGGTTGCCCAGGGAAGCTGTGGATGCTCCCTTCTTGGAGGTGTTCAAAGCCAGGTTGGATGAGGCTTTGAGCAACCTGGTCTAGTGGGAGGTGTCCCTGCCCATGGCAGGGGGCTTGGAACTTGATGATATCTAAGAATAATAGAATCATGGAATCATAGAATCATAGGTCCCTTCCAACACAAATCATTCTATGATTCTATGATTCTATGTTGTTTTCCTCCCTTTTAGAAAATGACTGATTAGTAAAAGCTAAATTAAAACGTTACTGTTTGATGCTAATCCAAATATCTGTAAATTAGCATGCTTTCCTGAACAAAATACTTATTTGCTTTTCGCATAAAATAAGGCAGGCACTGTCTGCAATAAGTACCCAATGTACTTTTTAAAGTGCTACATAGAACAAAGTAGATGGAATAGAAATGTGTTGGGGAACATGTTTTGAAAGAGGTGTCTCAAAAATACTGATATTACTGAATTGTCATTTGAAAATTTAAAAAAAAAAAAAACACAACAAAAAAACCCAAAAAAACCCCAAACAAACAAAAATCCAAAACCAAAACCAAACAGGTTTGGTGTGTGCCAGGTAGAACATGGAACCAATTCCATTGCTGAAGACATCAATAAATTGGAAGAAAGATGAAGAGGCAAGAAGAGAGAGGAGTATAGTCTTGTTTCACTTCCTTTCATAATCTAAATACTAAACTTACCAAACTCCAATGAGTATCAAGCTGTATATACACTTAAAAAAACCTCACATAAACTTTTCATATCTGGTCCCAGACTTAAGGAAGATTAACTCACAGGTGCTGTCCGCAATGTCTATTTAAAAATCCTTGGCAATTTCCTCATTATGCATTAAATCAAAAATTTAAAGAACAGTTATTTGAAAATGTAATTGAAAGTTTTGAAAATAAATATTGCCCAGAGTAGCTCATTTTCTAATTAACATAAACTGACACCAATTACATATAAATTCTTTAATTGCATCTAATGATCTTTGTTCTCTGATGTGGTGCTTGTTTTCATTCCTCTATCATGCTATCCAAGGACACAAATGACGTACCGCAGCATGTCACCAAGCTTTCTCTAAATTCACTGATATCAATGGATTAAAACTAAGCTAGAAGAAACTTAAAAACTAAATAGATGGAGACAATGACAATCTGTAAACTAATTAAAGTCTAACTGTAACACTCAATGACAAAACTGAAATAGTAGAGTAGGTAAAACACATACTTTATTTACGGATTGATACACTGACTATTTCAGCATTGTAACCAACAAATTTGTGAACATTATTCCTAACTAAGCTTTCAATATGCATAATTCATAAGAAGTAGGGCATGTAATTCACAGGAACTAGGGCAAATATATTGGGTGTCGAATCTGCTGTCTTCCCTGGATGCTCTCCACTGGTTTGAAAATCCTGTGCTCAGAGAAGTGCTTCCCCTATGGTAGTTTTCTCAGTAGGTGGCTTAATTAAACTTCAACTCGGAGTACTGGCTTGTTGGCCTCAGACTGAGTGCTTGGTTTTTCCCAGAAGCTGTGGTGATTCCTGAAATGTCGAAACAGATTGTTTCAAGCAGGTCATAAAAACATAACTTGTCAGTTTCTCTAAAGCTCCAGCTGCTGCACACAACTTTCTGCCCAGACGGAAAACAGACAATTGTGTTTTGCTTATTGTGTTAATGGTGATGTATTCCTTGCCCAGCCTTGAGAACCACTGGATACGATGTTGGTTATTTACATGTGGGGACCACAATAGCTTTAAGTAGTGCCATTAAAAGTTTATCTCATTGTGAACTTTGGTTCTTTTTAAGACTGCCTTATACACCATGATGCTGAAATGTCCACTCGACTGAACTGATGCATATCTTATTCTTTTCAACAGCTCCAAACTGCTGTGTATCAATACCGCTCATTAAATTTTTCCTCTAAGATCTAATGTTAACATTACATTTTCATAGCACGTTCATAAACGGTTCAGAAAACACTTAAACTCTGCTTTGGAGGCAAGACGTAAAATTTTTTGAGAAATGAACCCCAAAACAACAAAAGAAAAAAATAATGGGTACTATGCTGTATGTATTTCACTTTCACAAGTTGCTTGCAGATTTTTGTTGATCAAATGAGTAGTTTTAGTTTGTTTGAGTTCTAGATAATGTGAAAGTTACATTCCCAATGCATGTATTGCCAATTACAGCAAGGACTTCCATATGATTTTTAATGTGTATACAAAAGAATTTTGTAATCTTTTAAGGTCAGATATACTGTGTCTT
>NW_010118615.1:17942-39237 GCF_000699245.1 Pterocles gutturalis
AAACTTCATATTGAAATTAAAAAATATGGATGTAAATATTTTATTCACACAATTTGAGCAGAAAGATATATTTGAAACACAGAACTATCACAAGTAATTACCTGTTGATGTGTCATTTCATATAAGTAGTTCTTGCTGAAATACTACTAAGAGTGAATTGTTAAGAACAAGAAAATGTTCTACTAATACCTACACCGCCTGTGAAAGCATCTAGCAGTAGTTTTGTTACAAAATTGTTCTGAATCAAATGGATTCGGAATATTAGGTCAATATTGTACACAGAGACAAAAGTAAGGGACAAAATTCCTGCATTAAAATCACTGCAGGCCTGATCTAAAACTGCTGGAAACAGTGTTTTGGAAAAGATGTTAATAAGGTTTTCTAGCAATCAATTCATTAATACTTCAGGCATAACTTTTCCCCATCTCTACAGTAAGATTATGGCACAAGATTTGCATGCCTTTCTTTCAGCTGTGCAAGACATCCTTCCTGTGTACTTTGTCTGTAAGAAGCTGAAGATCCTTCCATGGTTACTAGTGAGAAGGCATGCAAGCAACAAGAAATTATCAGACATCACTGTTTTTAATTGCTTCATAGATATGGTTGTTCATAATTTCACTTTAAAGTTTTGCCTACTGACTTGGGCTCAGGCAGCACTTTTTCTATTTTACACAAACACATAAAAATATATAATTATCCCTAAAGTCCTTGTAATTACCTGTTACCAAATGCTTTTCATAGTAAAAAATCTGTTGAACTTTCCCAAGTAAGAAAGAAATGATACTATACAAAATTACTTTTCATTTTTCTGATTACCCGTGCCAGCTTTACAGACCACAATTACACTGGAGACATAAGTGACAGATCAATCTGAGCAAAAAAACCAAAAAGTTGTATCTCAAAGAGAAACATAAATATTGTGTGTTCCTCAAATTTAATTTCCGTTCTTCTGAAGTAAGCAGGAAAGTAAATAGGCCCAAAAATCAAGTTAGAACATCCTGCCTGTTAAAACAGCCTTGTCAAAACCTCAGCTAGCTCTGCAGACAAGATTCTGCAAAGTCAGTGAGCAGTGAGGCCTCCCAATCTGAAGCTGCTTATTTACTCCAATATCTTCCTTGGTTAGTTTTCTCAGCCAACAGTAGCAAGTCTTCTTAATTGGACAGTTGAGAGTGAGTCTATTTCAAGTCACCCAAGTGTCTCTCTGGAGGACCCTGTATGTCTACACAGACATTAAAAGAAATAAAGGGAGACTATGGATACACCTAAACATCTAAATGAAAGAAGGCTGGGAACTGATAGCTGGTTCAGAGACTAAGCTGTCAGGGCTGCTTGTGTCCACATCAAAAAATGCTTGGCCCTGGGCCTTGGCTGGGTAGCAAATGCTTCCCTGGATGCCAATTATTGCCATCACTAATAGCTATAACTACAATACTTATAACTGTACAATAATTGTTGTTTTGTGAGTATTTTTCTCACTTTAATAAGTCTGCAGTACTAACAAGGCTATGTTGAAGCCTATCAGAGTGGGACGTTATAGCTTGAAGCTGTGATGGGAATGCCTACAGGAACAGTTTTAACCTGTCACCTGAGATAGTGACCATACCAGGCGTGAACCAAGAATTAGACAACGGGGACAATTATGGGTCTTTGCCTTGAGTCTTTGCTTTCTCCCTGTTTTGTTTCCTACAGTAGATGTAGCCATCTGGCTAGTTCATCTGGCCGAATAAGGTGTTTGAAGTTGATAATTATGAATTCTACCCATATCTTATTATTTTTTTGTAATGTTTAATGATTAAATACTCTGCTCTGTCTTTGGTGAGAAATTGCTACCAGTTACCAACATTTCTAAACTGTCTAAAACATCCAAACAAGATAGATGTGTTACGTATAGTGGATAGATATTTAATCCGTATTAATAATTCATCACAGAAAGGTCCAAAAATCCAGTAGCAAAAATGTTACCTTTGGAAAATTACAGTTAGCAATAATCCAGCACAAAATTCAGTGGTTTTCAGTAAACTACAGCTGTGTACAAGGACCTATACCAAGGTAAATCTACCTTGGGAAAAGTTGTTCTTTACTGGAAGGCACAGGCAAAACCTCAGTAGCTGAGCAGTTATGAAGTACCTGGTGACATTCTCTGTAAAATTTTGATATCACCTGCTATGTTTGCTCTATAATTTATGTTCCCTGGAATTAAATTATTCCAGGTGTTCCTCTAAACATGTAGCTCTTTCAGTCTCACTGATGATCAAATTTCAACAATAATGAAAAAAATCCTTAAACATGTTCAAGCTCAAAAAAAAAAAAAAAAAGTCATACATTTATACATTTCCACCAGCCACTGATGAGAAGGTGAGTTTCCATTTCTTTAGTAAGAGAGTAGAAGGCAAGAATTAAAAGTCTTTCAGTGAATTGTGTCAGCCTGTTAGGGAAAAAGACAGTGATAGAAGAGAAACTGAAATGTATTCATCCAGTGTCCAAGTTTTACTGCAGGGTCCAGAGGGATTTACCTCACCAATATCCCTTTTCCACATGCTTAAAGGAATGGAGGGAAATCACAAAATTCATCCTGTGTATGAGGATATTATTATAATTTGTCAAAATGTGGTCAAAGTTGAAAATACACTGGATATGCAATTTCTTTAATAAGAACCACCTTGCTACCAGTCCCAGATTTTGTATCTAGGTCCTGAAATACTGACCCAGCTGCCACAGCAACACTTGCTGGGAGAAAGAAGTTCTAAGATAGCCAAAACACAAACTGTGGCATGCTTTGCTGATGAGAACGAGTAGGCAAGAGGCCAACATACTTCCTAGAAAAGTGATACCTTTTTTTCAGCTAATTTTGTTTGACAGAGATGCAGACATATTTTGTAAAAGCCTCAGAAGGATATTTTGGATATAGAAGAACTAGAACTATTTTAGCAAACCAGTATTTTGTAATTTTGTAAACCTTTGTAACCAGAGTTACAAAGGCTGGAGAATCCAGCCATTAAAAGGAATCGTAACGGTCATACAGCTCAGTGTAAAGACAGACTGTCTCAGATGTAAGTACCACCCAACGCAGTCGCAAACCATAGACAAGAGGACAGCACAGGAAGGGTTTTCATCCCTGTAGCATACTCTTTCAAAAGCACTTTATGCATTGCGTCGTGTTACTGGGGTCAAAAGGGAACTTTTCACCCTCCCCCAAGTCCCGGCTGGCATGAACTCCTCACTATTCTGATAATTACACTGGAGAGTTGTGATGATATTGAGCAAAAGCAGAAATAAAATGTTTGAGGATACCTGACCTGACTGCAGCTGTCATTCCCAATAAGAAAGTTAAGAAATAATACGAGAGAGGTCAGTAGTGCTGCCAGATGCTCTGCTCTCTCAATAAGTGATAGAGATACTGGGCCTGTTAGCTTGCTTTTACACTGCCACAGTTTTCTGTTGCTCAGCTGGGCTCTCAAGGAAGATGTTTTTTCTGGAAAATACATTGTGTGGTCTGGGCAAGCCAGGGAGAAGAATACTGGAAAATCAAAATCTGGACTACATTTTATGGCCTTTCAGTTCAATTTCAAACTCTTTATATTCAGAAATGTAAAGGACTTCAACTTGTGCGATACATTGTGCAGGATTTTCTCTTTCCTGAATAAAACCGAATTTTAGGCAAAGGCGAAATCTGGATGTTGTGTGGAAGAAAGGTTGTATAGCCACCTGCTAACACACAAAACGTCTGTTTCTGTTTTAGCAATCCATCCTCCCCCTCAGTCCCAGGAAGGAAAGGGAAGTGTATCCAGTGATTTTGCTGTTTTACCAAAGTGCAGCTGTTTCCTTTTAGAAATTTCAATCTAGGTTTAGTTAACTAAAAGGGAGAGAGTATTAAATAGGCCACTTCCTGGACAGTAGACTAAATTAAAGGGTAGAACAACAGAGGCAGATGTTAGTGTCTGGGACTGGTACTTAAAAGCAGTAAAGCAGGGAAGTCTGAGTTGACATTCCATCATAATAACATAAGGAAAATCAGACGAGGGGCAGGGTTGTTGGCATAATCAAGACATAAGGCAGCCTAGGACTCTGCTATGAAATATGACAATAAAAGATAAAAGTTCACATCCCTCAGGACTTGCACATGCCATATATATACTTAAGAGCGGCTGAGCTTTTTGTTTCCAAGATGTTGCAATCAGCTTTCACAAAGTGAGATGCAATCTGAACAACTTATTAACACATACTTAACAGCAATCACAATAAAATTATTTGGTTCATTCAAAATATGTTTAGATTGCTAAATCACCATTTCTCTCAACTTATCCAGAAATCATGGTTAGTCACAACGTAAGAAAGATAAATGCCTTGGAGACTAATCTTGGCAGTGACCAGTAAAGCAAAATCAATCTGTGTATCTCATTCAGAAATCTTCTCATGATGGTTAATATTTCTTACTAAAATCATGCTTCTTTATTATTGATGTTGTGAGCTACTCAAAACCTTATATACATATATACATATATCTATCTATAAAAATGCATGTTGAAGAAAAAAGAGGAAACAATATGAGTATTCTTCAGCAGTCCTGTGAGACACTGCAGTTTGTGCAGAGCTGCCACTTTCTAAAGACTTAAGAGACTTTATCTAGTGTCATAGTTTTACTGGTCGATGACCTTCCTGTAATATTTTCTTTGAGAAGTAGTAAAATCTTGTGGAAATATTAATTAATATCTCTTCATCAAGCTGTTTCTTAAAAATCTAAACAAAAGAAACAAACCCAACAGCTACTGCCCTAAATTTCTTGAGTTTTCTGTTTATGTCCTTGAAATATAAATTGTATTCTAAGGAAAAGAGAAAACAGAGTGAGTCAGCTGTTGTTCTGGTTCAAGCCTTCAGTTCTCCAGAATTTTCACTTGCCAAGTACAATGGAAACTAAACTGACTCTTTAGTTATTTTCCTTGGAACTATACTTGGACTTGAAAAGAGTCCCAGAAGTAAAAAGAGAGAGTAGTCCAAGGGCTGTTCATAAGAAGAGAAAAACTTGAAAAGATCAGTATGAAACAACAATGGTGCATTTTTCATTCCTTTTATTTAAATTTTAACTTTATTTTATTAGGATCTTGTTTCTTTTTTTTACTTTAAATACGTCACCAAGAGAACATTCTTGTAGAAAGTTTACGTGTTAACAGACCAACTGGATAAATAACTCTAATAAATAGGTATCCATTTCCCACAATAAACATTGAATGAGAAACCATCCAAAGCTTTCTTTGCAATGAATGCTTCAGAATTGTTCTTTATAACATCTATTACTTTAGACAGGGAAATGAAAGGAAAAATAATTATGCAATATTAAATTAAAAAATAGCAAAACAAGAAAAAGCTGAAACAAATCCCACTTTTTGTTAAATACCAAGAAGAATGCTAAGAAATTAAAATGACAAGCTGCAAGCTTGGGGTTTTTTTTCACCCTGAGAAAATTGACAACACTTCAAAGTCTTCTACCTGGTACAATAATCTTAGAAAAAAGAATTTAGATGAGCAAATACAATATATGCTTTTATGTAATGCCAACATGCTTTTTAAAAGACAAGTTGAAAGTACAAGTGATCAACTTGAAATGCTAAGAGAAGAACACAGATTTTAGAACAATGATGTTATAGTGCATGATAATGACAACGAATAAAATAATATTTTTATTCTTATGGTAATACGTACTTTTGAGCAAAGCATAAGTAGAGTAATCTCAACTGGGAACTGTTTCACACAAGCAAACAGTTTTAGGGATCACTGTACCTCAAATAGAAGAGGTTGCTATGTAAACTGGTTATTCAAGTATAAGCTGTGTACTGCAAAACTGTATCTGTTAAAATGACCATTACACTTATTGTACTGGCAAATATGAACCATATTTATATTTTTGTTTGATTTTTTACATTCCATAAATTAAAGAAGCATGACATTTCCTCCATTTTCCTACTTCCTCACCATTAAACATTACTGTCCTCTTGAATGCGTTGTGGCAGAAGTAGTTCTTGAGGAGGCATTGAAATGAGGAAAGAATTATGGTATAGGGGCCATTCCACGGTCAACATATTATAAATAGAATTTTCATGAATGACGGTGCAATCAACAGTCAAAACTGACGCTATTACCAAGAGAGGAAATCAGTGTCTTCACTGGTGATGCAGCAGAGAGCAATTTGACAATGTCGGTTTTTCAAAGTAGAGGCAGTCTGGTGCTTGATGCAGCCTATCCAGATCAGAGGGGCTCTTGGAAAGCACCAGGGCTCCACTGGTGCATGCTTCATTTTCTTCTGAAGGAAACCTAAATGCAGAAAAGGATGTTGTCATGAGGTTTGGCAAAATACATGGACAGGAATGAAGGCAGCATAGGCAGAGGCCATATGACAATATCTTAGCATGTAGTTAACTGGAATAACAAAAAAAATGGGGAAATTTACTATTTATGATCCAATCAATAATATGAAGAACTGGAACAGAGCAAGAAAGCTAAAAGAGTGTTTTACAAGCAATGATTTCCTCCAACAATACAGAAACTCCCTTATTTTCTCCCTCTTTCTATGGGGAGGTGGACATATTTTGATCATTTTTGCTTTAATTTAGCTCTTAAAAGATATTTTTGGACAACTTAAAAAATTTATATGTCATAATTAGTCTCCTATATTACTTTCTTTTAAGACTGTATTGGATATAAGACTTGAAAGTAATGGCAATATTAAGAAAAGGATCCCAAACCTGAAGAAGACAAGTGCAGATCAGGGAAATACCTCAGCTTTGCAGCAGAGGAATCTATTAACATTTTCCCCCACCTCCAATCATTTTACAGTTTAAAAGACTTAAATCTTCTCAAAATTCAAAGCTTTTGAACAAATCATATGTCCTCAGTTAACCTCAGGTTTTTATATACAACATATTTATGTAACGATATAAATGCAGATGTTTAAAGAAATAGATTTATTCATTGGAACTCTAAAAAATTAAGAAAGAGATCTTAATTTAACTTAAAGAAAACAGACATCAGAAAACAGAATAAACCAAGTACCAAGAAGGCAATGTTTGAAAAATTGAGGAAACCGTAAAAAAAAAAAATTATCACAACACAAAATTAAGGAGTTTCTATTTTGAAATGTCCTTACAAAATATGTTTTCTCTTATTGATAGTGGAGGAAAATTTGCAAGTATGTGACATCCTTTGCAGAGAGGGATGCATACTTCTAGGAGGTCTTCCCCCTCCTCCTAAGCTTCTCTTAGGGAGCTATATTTGCTTTTTGAAAGTATCTCTCTCTCTTCAGTAAGAAGAGTTAGACTAAAAGCCGAATTTCTAGGGTTCTAATATGAAAAAGATTAATCCTTCCCAAAGTGGAAGATTCTAGATCAGCTGTTAGGTTGTTCCCTGCTGCAATTAACATGGGAGCAGGTGGTCCCAGATGTGCTCAGGCTATGCTCGTGGAGTGTCATAAGAAACAAAAGTGGTGCAAATACAGAGATTTAGAAAATAAAAGGCATCCTACCATCTCTGCTGTTTCTTTATTCTGAGAGTTTACCATGACCAAAGGTGTGATACGGCAGCATGGGAGGCTGAGAGTCCATGGCAGGTTGGAGAGACTGAAAAAAGCAGACCCACACTAAGAAACAACCCAGTGTGGGTCTAGACACTGTAGGGCCAACAGCACCAAAGTGATGGGCTCCGCTTGCCTCTGAGCTGCAATTCTGCCAAGGCAGTTGGACTGTGGTGGAGCAGCCTACGTTTGTGAGAAGGTTCAATTGCCACTTTATCCACCTCTCTTTACCTTGGCTTTGAGAATCACTCCTCTTACAATGAGGCAAAACAGCATGTATTTAGGTGTGTCAGGGGACTAGTGCAAATACATCAGCAACCGCAGAACACCAGCTGACATGTGGCCACTCCAATCCCACACTTAATTATGTCTCTAAGGATGGGATTTTAAAATGGTGGAGAGGAAGGGATTTTTTGTTTTCTATGGAAAAGATGGGCATTTGTGGTATCTGATGTACTTTTTTCCCCATTATTGGTAGTGCAGTGTTATGTATTCTTAATTCTTAAAACCAGAGAATATTTTCTTTTCTAGTAATTTGAGCTGCAAATTAAAAAATACATGAAATGAAATGTTTTACAACTTACTCTTACAAATTCACAGTAAATCACTGCCCACCACAGGTATCACCAGTCATCTGTTCACCCAAACCTATTGATCCTCATATGAAGGAGTTTTAAAAAGACATTGTTTCAGTGGTTAAGCATACAGTAGGGGCAGATTTTTATTGTCTGATGACTTCATGTACCAACTTTACATTTCAAGAAAGAAAAAATCCATGGTCAATGAAAAAAAAAAAAAGAAAATTATAATTCTCACAGTTTTTTGATGTGGAATAAAGAATTTGTCTATCTCTGTGGTTGTTGGGCTGGAATTAGGTACTCTGATGCTATTCAAAATTAATAATAATGTTTATCAAATAATAATTATAACTGGTTAATAAATAATAGCTATTTTGTGATTCTATTACAAGACACTTCAGCTAGCTACCTCTGAAAGTGTTGCCATGGGTACCCTGCCTCAGTGTCTCTACTCAGCCTTTACTAAGTATATAATAGTAAGATCTATTGGAGGGCATGAAAGAAGAAATAACTTTAAATTTTAACCTAGTCAGTTTGGAATCCTTTTCTTAAGAATTCTAGGTTTATTGAGCAAGATATAGCTACTTTATTTACTGAAAATTATTACTTTCCCAGCCATTGTTAGCATTTTTTTTTGTGCATGATTTTTTTTGCAGACATTTTTGGCTGTGCTTGTATTTGGTACAGAATATTTAATACTGTTGAAATGCAACATTACTGAGGGGAGAAGTGAGAATTTAATCAGGAGGATGTGACACTTAGGGCAGAATTTTTGCATGGATATTAAGCAGAGCGTGTTTTCATCCTCTGCTTTTCATTCATGCCTTTGCCATGGCAATCATCAAATGCTGCTTTTTTAATGCTCTCCTAGGCGAAACTCTATCTGACCCCCTTTGTAACAGTGAACCTGTCGAATTCACAGCTAATTGTCTCTGAGATCCCCTTTCATCCACCTGTGATCAGTTAGCAGATCAAAAAAGTCAGACACCACTTAAAGACCAGAGGCTCCTAAATCAGTCATAAGCTGCTGCTTTTAATGGTTTGTTTTGACGGCGGGGTGGGAGCACGTGGTTTCCGTGTTATGTCTGGCTGCCCTGGAAGTAGGTCACGGCAAGAACCCCACGGGAGACACGGCCGGACCTTTCATCTCCCGCGCGCGCCCACCCGGGCTCGCTTGCAATTGCATTAGCAGCCCAGCCCCCTGCAAATTAAAACCACAAGGAAAAAATATGCACGGCATGAACAGTCCTGAGACCTCAAAATATTTAGCCTGCTGAGAAGGAAAATGAGCATCTGTAAAAGGAAAGGGGTCCTGAACCCAGACTGGTAGCTAAAAATAATACTAGTCATCAATTTTGCTATTTTTCTGATTATTTTGTGATTAGGGTTTTCCTCAGATATCTGTTTTCCATTTGAGATTTTTTTTTTACTGTACATTTCTAGTTGCTTTGAACAATGGCAAGAAAACTTAAAATAAATATAGTTTCCCTTCTGCAAAACATTATTTTTAGTAAATGAAGTTTGCTGCTGAAAATATATTTTTCCTCCAGCAAAGTAAATGAGGAGAAATGACAGCCCAAAACCTATATTTGTCTCTTTTCAGTGCTGCAAATATTGAATGATATTACATTTTTCAACATGCTAAGCATCTCACATAGAATGGTATAAAACTGTACAGTAGGAAGTTATTTTATTGTAGTCTCTGATCTTGATTCAAAGACAGTTCAAAGAGCTACTAGACTACAAAGGTGATTGTTTATGTCCTCTAATTAAAAAGGATAAAACTCAACATTTGAGTTTTCAAGATGGATCTATTATTTTGGATAAGAATTAAAAAAGAACAACAAAATAAAACGATCTCTTCTATAAACATTTTTTTAAAGTCTTTAAGCAGTTGAGTAATGAAGAAAGTGTTATAAAGATAATAAAAAAGCATAGGTCATGTTATTGTTACAACATATTCATAGTACAAGAACTTGTTTTAAAATTCCATTTTCATGAGAGACATTTCTAGTGCTGGAATAAATTTGACCTGTACTGAAGCTTAACACAAGCAAATATTCATTCCTAACTCAAGTGGAATTTCCTTATTTGAAAACTGTTGTGGAATCAGGTTGTTGCTACCAAAGATTATATTGTTCTCTTTATTGTACGTGCAATCTTGCTAACTTTAATGAGTCAGTTCATGGTGTAAAGCAGCAGAGGAAGTGAGCAGGAGAGTAATACTTTGGGTCTAAATTATTTGGTCAGGAATACTAACTCAATCAATATTTGGTGGCCTATTGGAGACCTGTAGCAACAATCAAAGGTTTTACTCCTCACTGGTAATGCTTAACAAGGAAGAACAACATTTGCAGAATCTATCACAGAATCTACCAGTCTTAAAGGCAGTCTGTTGGGCACAGATCTGGGATTCATCCTACTGTAAAAAATATTTTGCTCACATAGAATATACAGAATAGGTATAATAGGAGGAAATGGTATGTAGAGGTGTACACCTAAATATATTGATACTACAGTAGTGTTATGTCGGAAGGATCTGATCCAAATTTTACCAAACAGAGTAGGAACTCTCCACAAGACAAGTTGGATTGGACCCTAGTTTGTAATGGAATAAATTTTAGCAAACATAGCTCAAGAAATTAATTTTAGCCTGCGGTTTTGAATTCCCTCTTTTAACTTAGATTTGTTTTTTCTAAAGCATTACTGAGGTAAACTGAGTTTAGGCTGCTAAAGTTCATGTGGGCATTTAAGAAGTGGTAGGATTATTGTTTCTAGATAGACTGAAAGTTATTTTATTTAAGCTAAAGTTTTATGTTTAAAATAATTATAGGTGCCATTCTTAATGGAGATGTAGTATTATGTATTTTCTGTCATTAGGGAGACCTTTAGCACTCTCTTCCGTAATGAGCCAAATTCAGGTGGCAGGGAAATTACAGCTTACTTTTCTCCAGAGGAGATAGTCTTTATTCTGTTGTTTGTCTTCCTAATGGTATGTGTTTTTTCTATGCTTCATGTGTTGTTAATTGCTTTTCTGAGCCCTGTGTTGTCAAATGACTGATTAAAACTGTAAATTTTGTTGCCTTTAACTTCTGCCTATTTACGGATGCGGGGCTAAATTCTGTTGCTCTCTCTGATGGCATAGCAGGCTAAGTCTTTGCTTTGATTTCAGTAAGAAATTTGTGCATAATGAAAGAGATAAATAACAATGATAATCTCTTCAAAGCCTGCTGAAAAGAAAGCTTGAGTCTAGATGTTGGCTATACCAGTTTGGATATTTCATACAAAAGACATAAATCTCTTCCCATAACTCTATTTAATTTCAGCACCCAGAACCAACACTCATTAAGTTGGAGAAGAAATGGACTGATGCATAAGTAATAATTTAATCCTAGGCCATAAATAGTTTGTCTGCTTATATGATCCATATTTTTCACGTGTATCTTCCTAACATGTCACAGGAACTATGGTATATGGACCAAAAAATTCTGGGAGAAACAAACATGATACAAGACAATAATCCAACGCTGAACTTGTATATTTGTTCATCATTCTGCACACTTGAAGTGTGCTTAAGAGTGTTCTGTCTTCTTTCCTTGTACAGCTTTGGCTCATTTCAACATCCACATGGAAGACTTGGAAACAGATCTTAATTTTGTGAATTTCTGCTAGTCTTTAAGGCACAGTGACATTGCTTCTATTTCCATGAGTCATCCTGGTGAAGTTACACACTAACCTTAGGCAAATGCTGGAGAAAACAATTCACCCAACTGTCTCATGGAAACCAGCAAACAAGCCTTCTGTGGTGGGCCAAGCAAAGGAGACAAGCTACATTGCCTCTGATATATCGAAGGGTGGTAATTGCTTTCCAGAAGATCAATTATTTCCCTATTCTCCTGTTGCCTGAGGGAGGTGCAACACTGACTATGAATTTCATAGCCTCTGCCTTTCTGCTTATGTTTGACAACACTTTTGTGATGATGCACAAAGAACGTAGTACTATTTATTTTAAACATCTGTTGGAATGAAGCTTCCTCCATCCAAGCTAACAGAAAAGAGAGGCTCCTCCTTCTCCAATTTTAGCCAACTCTCTCCATTTGCGTACAAATCGGGCACACTGTGAAAGCTGAGAACACTTATGGGGTTATGTGTAGATGGAAGTCTGAACAAGTCAGGCCAATAACCTGCCTGACTTACAAGCAAATTGTATGCAGTAAGGCCAGGTTTTTAATCAACTAGTGTTGTAATTAAAGCCAGTTATAGATAAGGTTATATTGTCATTTTGGCAGTGTTAGTACTACTCTATCCTTTAATGAGACTGCTTGAAAGCGTCAAGTGAAAAAAATTAAATTGTGATCACATTTCTATCTCTTGTCGTGTATACTTTTTTCTATTTTAGGGGTTAGTCCATTTATTGCTTGTAAGATATGGTGGAAGACTTAAGATTTAACAGACGATACTCATAGCGGTAATATCATGTTTATTTCTAAAATCATGTTCATAGACCAGTCCTTTGAAATATGTCCAAAAAATAAACCATGTAAACAGAATGAGGAGTATGGCTTTCCCATTTACATAAAATAAAAACAAAAACAATATTCATGAAACACATACATACTTTATGTGTATTCCCAAAATAAAAATACGAGAGCAATATAACTGACAGTTATATTTATATTGTGGTGAATTTTTAATACAAGATACCTCAGATATGTCTTTTAAAAAGCAATAAATACCAGGTGTTTTTACAGTCTAATCATGCTTTACTTAAAAAAAAAAACCAAAACAAAACAACAAAACCAAACAAACTAAAAAGCCAACAGACTATTTCTTTTATCTGAACTTCACATAATACTTTCTAGGATTCCATTACAATAGTAATTTCAGGTAGTGGAGTTCGTGTTAATTAAAATTATATTTGAACCCTATTTTAAGATATTCAGGTCATCTAGTCCACAATTTTGCAAACTTACTAATTTTTGTCTTTATTTGTGTGAATAGTACAATTACCATCAAATTTCAATTTTTTTCTAACAGCATAATTTCTACTTGAATATAGGATCATTTCCATTCACTTACTTTAAGCAAACAGTAACTTTCTGTCTCCATTCCAGTCCAGACTTTGGTGCTTGAGCTCTTCTGCCTTTGCAGGGAATCAGATGTCTCTTATGTGGTTGTTGTCAGACTAAATGCATAAACACTTCTGTTGTCCACTGATGTGGTATCAAAGAACCAAAACTTACTGATGTATAGTGCTGAAAACCAACATCAGTTTAATCCAAATCCTGGTGACTATGTCTATTCATACTTAATTTACTCAGGCAGCTCCAAAGCATAAAACTGAGGTCTGTAACAAAGTACAGTCTGTCATGCTGATAAAAGAAAGGTTTTTCTAGCATACAGTTAAGTCCCTTCACCTAAGAATAAAATGTTCACTACAGTTAGAACTCTACAGGTTTTTCTCTCAGTCATAAAAAGTTGTTTTTTCTGCCCTTGTTTTACCTCAGCCTTTTCTCTGTGATCACCTGGCACTTTTTCTGAGGTGATTATAGCGCCAAAAAGTAGACCTACTGTACAGTACCTTGGCTAAAAGTCAGTATTTTGAGCCAATAATTTCTCAGTTCCGAGCTGTAAGAGAGTCATCAGAGCATCTCGTCCTTGGCTTTCTTAGAAGCTTCAGAGGTGATTTATATTGGTTTTGACTCTCCTGGAGATGACTGCAGGCTGATAGACTTCCAGAGTTCTTAATTCTGCTGTTGGTGGGTATAGCCATACAAGAATATCTTGTACTTCTGGAGCATTTCCCTGTGAATGCATTGGCTACACTATTAAATAACACTGCTCAGAATAAGTGGAAAGAATAATACCTTACACCAGAACCTTCTCATTAGGCCTGTTAAAGGGAATTAACTACTGAAGTCTCATACCTCTGAAATACTCTTCTCCAGTTTTTGTAAGTGCTTTACATGACGTGGGTTATTTCTGTTGCATAAAATGAGAAAACAAGGAGTAAAGAGGCTAGATACTTTTTATAACATTGCATATAATTGTTGCAGACATGACAACCTGTGTCCCAGTGGTCTGAAGAGTGCAAGGACTTGCCAACAGAACTTTTCACAAAGGTGTTTGTTTTTCAGAAGGTATAAATGACTAAGAAAGAAAATCCAGTCTGTGATCTATCAAGAAACTCCAGGAGGTAAAACATATAAAACATTCTTAACAGTAAAGAGTGCTAAGAACAGAGGGAATAGAGTTAACTCTGGAGTTCTGCAAAGATCAGACATTTTGTCATTTCAAATTAGCTTCATTCCAAGTAACAGCAAATGCTGAAACTGTGAAACTCTGCAAAGCAATTTAATATCTCTTATCATTACTATACTTCAATAGCTATTATTTTTTTCTTTATATTGTTAGTACAAGTTAACACGAAATCTAAATACAATTTCAGTACTAAAGGAATAAAAACAATGGAAGCCCTTACTATTGATGGATTTTTTTCTAAGTATAAGCAAAGTTCCAAAAAGTGTCGCAATATTGTAAGATACTTCAATTCTCACAGAACTTCAAATTCTCAAAACTATTTTTGTCTCAAATTTTCTTCTCAGCCTATTAATACCTTTTTAAAAAAATGATTTGATCATATGTTTTCCTGTAAATCTGAGAAATGCTTGTCATTTAGCACACATTTTGAGTCGAATTACCTGATGCAACTAAGTCTTTAAGTCCTTCAATGATATTTCACTATCTTGGGTGTTTATAAGTTACTTTTCATATTTAATGATCAGATGTTAAGTCATTTTGTGTAGTGTCTCTAAATGCATATGTAAACACACATATATACATATATAGAATATTTATACATCTTATTCTAATATCAACTTACTTAAATATGTAGCTTTTCTTAAGAGATAGGTTTTCTTAAGAGATTGGCAACATAGGTTGGCCAGATAACCTTTTAAAATTCAGAAAAGTCATTTTAACAAACTGCTTAACAACAATCCCAGTTTTGCACCAGGAGAAACTATTACCTTAGATGACAACACTAGAAGGACTTCAAGCAGTCTGAAGGGAATCTGGTCACCAATTCCTGCTAAGCTATATTTTTACCTCAGAAACAGTAGTGAGGGAATGCAAAAGAGTTGCAAAAGAGTCAGAACCCATCTGCACAAATGAAATCATGATACTTTGTTCTAAATTAACTGTGTGATCCTCAAATAGAGATGCCCTGAAGTGACCTTATTTTTCAGAAACTAGTGGTCACCAAATTCTGATCAGCACATTACAAATATCTGTTATTTTACGGATGTTTTTATGTTCTCTTTTCCTGTATTTCTTTCTTTCTTTTCTTCCTTCTTCTCTTCCTCATTCTTTTCTTTCTTCTCTCTCTCTTTTTTACTTGCCTGCAATGAATGTGTGTTCTGTATTTTTAAAGAGTATTTGTCAGTAATTCACTATTAGTGGATTCCGTTATGGCCTCTAAATAGATATAATCTGAGTCTACCAATTTTCATGTGTTCGTATGTTCCATGTGAAACCATATCTAAAAAGCTGAAAAAAATATTTTCACTTCAGTAAATATTCTCCAGCATTCTTTAAAATGTTTTTGAAGTGATGCCATTGAAGGACTGTCATAAAATGTTTTATACTAAGATTTTCATACTGTGAATCACACAGATATTTTTTTTGGCCTTCTTGACATACGTGTTTTGTTCAGTCTTCCTTTGCTAAGTTTTCCACTTATTCTCCATAAATTTAAAAGGAGAAAGGACATTGATTATGAATCATCTAAGTATTATTATAATTCTTGTTGTCCATTCAAATGTTAATGTCAGATAAACATAATTCATTTAGCACTCATATATATCATAGAATCATAGAATCATAGAATGGCCTGGGTTGAAAAGGACGTTAAGGAACATCTAGTTTCAAGCCCCCTGCTGTGGGCAGAGTTGCCAACCACTAGAGCAGCCTGCCCATTGCCCCATCCAGCCTGGCCTTGAATGCCTCCGGGCATGGGGCATCCACAACTTCTCTGGGCAACTTATTCCAGTGCCTCACCACCCTCTGAGTGAAAAATTTCCCCCTAATATCTAACCTAAATCTACCCTCTCTTATGTGGCTCTTCTTATTCATTTCGGAAATGGAAGACATCTGTGAAGATGTTTTGGTAACCATCCATCTCTCCTGGTGAAGAAAGATGTGAGATAAAGGTCTGCAAATTTCACAGCTTCCACTAAAGAAATATATGAGGAAATATTCATCAGGTGGCATTTCCTAGGTTGAAACCTAAAATGAAACATCATTAAATTCAATACAATGACATTTTTATACCCTGGAGTCCTGATTCTCAACAAACTGTAAAAAAAACCCCTTATATACAGATGATTATTTCTACAGTACAGTCAGGTTTTCAGTACTTCTCTCAACCTCTTCACCTTCAGTTAAAACACTTTATTATTCAGATTTCTTTATTTACTTAATAAATTAATTTGGGAGAACTGAATATCCGGAGAGGTTTGAACCCATGTTTGTCACTGGTATAACCTGATGTAACAGTTTGCTAGTGTAGTATTCTCCTACTTTACCAAGATCTAAAACAATCCTACTGATCAAAAATTAACACTCTGAATTGATTTTATCTCAGCAAATTCCACTGACAGTATTCTTTCCTTCTGTACTTTATTTTGTAAAATTGTTCTTTATCAGCTCTACAATGTGCTCTCTTTACTTGCTTCAGTATAAGTTTCTTCCCCAGTCCATGAACCTTAAAAGCTTGAATTACACAAAAATGATTCAACAAATAAAATTACAGACTTACAGGGTTGTCAGGGACAGTGAAAGTTCATTTAATCTATCCTTCTGCCTCAATACAGGATCATCTCAGGTCATGGAGACAGATGTTTCTGTGATTGCCAACAATAAAGGTCCACTCCAGCTGTCCCGAAGTCTTTTGAAGTGTTTCACTGTCTGTATCATTAGAAAGTTTTTCCTCATGACTAGCCTTAGTATAGGCTTGGTGAGTTGCCATAAACCAGAGTTTAGAGCCCAGTTTTCATTGAATGTCAGTGAGAGATGGTGTTCTAATTTCCTGATATCATGTATGCCTTTAACCTCTATATTTATATTAACCTCTATATTTATAGTCAAAATGACACATATTTTAACAAAGGTTAGAAAATAAAATATATTTTTCTCCCTGAACAGAGACATTCTTAAACTCTTTAATTACATCTAGAATATTTAGAGTTGCCACAAATAAGTAAGTGAAAATTATCCACTAGACACCAAAGTAGCATGTATGAAGAGCTTCCAGTAGAGACAGGATGGAGCAATGGTTTCCTTTCATAATACTTGGAACAGAAAGCAAACACTTATTCATTATGACATGCCAAACAGTCTTTGAGTAGCAATCTCAGAATGCAGAGGTGTCAAATTAGCTGTGGGAGGTCTCCTGACTACAAGATTTCAGCAAAATAATCACGACGCATAACAGACTCACACAGGATAAGAATACTACGTTAATTTGCTGTGCTTGTCCTCAGACTATTTTCATTCTGAATCTGCATTTATGTCCCATTGTGCTGCTACATTTCCATAGGCTGATTCACCCACCCTCGTCATCTAATATGGGCCTTTTTGCTACCATATTATGCACGTAGAAACAGCACAGGATCTCGGCATCAAACACTGAATAATGTTTTTTCCCATATGTCATCTTCTCTCTCTTCACTATTTAGATTACTTGAAGTTATAACAAACCCTTTCAAATAGTTTATCTAGTGCAGGAGATTTCAAGATATATGTATAATTATAATTAAAGTTTATTGTTGATTCAGATTTTATATGTAGACATTGGCTTTGCATGCTTTCCTAATTTGAATGTTAGCAGATCCAGCAGTCATTTACATTTTACATCAAATGTTTCTGCACGGCTTTCTACTATGTGCTTGATTTTTCTGTTATTTTTATTTCTGTTGTAAATTATTTGAACTATTGTAATTTATCTATATTATGGAGTTTATGGAAATACAGTCTGTAGATTACAACGTAATCCTTGCCCTGAAGATGTTAAAAAATGCCTCAGTGCAATGACATACAATATAACTAGATTTCTCTTTTTGCTATCAAAATACGGTAATTTTTCAACTCTTTCTTTCATAATTTCTTAAAGTCACCCCTTAAAAATATTTTTTTTTTTAATAAAACCTGAGGTTTTGTAAGTTTCCTAAGGACTGAGGGGTCAGAACAAGCTCCATCAGACATAGCACCTGGTTGTGGCTATACACAAAGGCTTGGGGGAAAATATAGGGACAGGCAAAACATGCAGTAGTATTTTCCTGACTACTTTCCCTGTTTCTGGTTATTGGTGGCTCAATAATTTCTTGATAATATAAAGAAAAGTAATTGTGAAGCCCTTGGCTTCTCTTCTATGAACTTGTCCAGTTTACTCTTGAAAGTGTGCAGGCTTTCAGCATCCAGAGTTTTCTTCACTGGGGAGTTTTGCATCTTCACTATGTAGCATGAGATGAACTACCTTTCTCATTTCTTTAAAAAAATGTTTATGATCCTCAGCTCCTGGTTCTTTTAATGGAAGAAAGGACAGCTGGTCTTTGTTAAACTTCTCAGTGTCACCTGCAGTTTCTCAGATACATGACACGTCTCCTCCTTTCCAGCTAGGAGTCCCTGTTTATTTAGTCAGTCCTCCAATGGGGGCACTACGGATGTATGGAGGTATAATGAACTTTCCTATTTAGTTCTTTATTCCTCTCTCAGTAGCTTGCTACTTGTTTTATTGGTCTTTATATAGGACTGATCTGACATTTTCCTAAAATTGCCTACTGCAGGTTCAAGGCCCTGTTCCAGGTCATAAAGTTAAGGTGATTTTTTTCCCGAGTTTCGTTTTATGTTCAGTTTCAGTGAATTCCAACTGGTAAAGCCCAGACACCCAATTTGCCTGCAGCTCTTAAAGGCAGGTCTTCTTCTTTACAGTGCTTGTATAAACTAAAAAAATAAAAAATAAAATTAATTTCATTCGGGCAGATTATTTATGAATATGTTGAACAGCGTTGGTCCCAGTAGAGATCTCTGATATACTGCAAGGGTGACCTGCCCTCACTGTGTAAAATTACTAACCTATAATCAACCCTTTTCTGTCCTTTAACCAGTGTTTTTCTCCATTCAAAACCCTTCACTAACTTCTAAGGGTTACTTAGTTTCATTAATAGGTATTAGTGTTGATATTTTTTATCACTGCTCTGTTGAATACTCTGAAATTCATTTTTATTAAATATCTTATAATTTTGATTGATTTTCTTTTTATAATTTTATCCTTTTTTATAATTTTACTGAAGCACAACAGATGGTGTTAAAGGGACAAACTATCTAACTTTTGATGCCATCTTGTACTGGAGCGTATGTGCCAAAAACTTTTAAACATTAGGATTGATTTGTGTTATAGAATAATGTTGCAAGCATATTGCTGCTCAACAACTACAAATCAAGAATATTTATTATAATTTCTCATTCTAAAATTTCCAAAATTTAGATGGTATGTACTTTAACTTTTTCTATGAAATTATTATTTCATAGATATTAAACAAATAATAAAAAACATTGCTCAAATAGTTCGTGAGCTATTAGGTACTTCATGGGATAAAAATAGCAGATCCCAGTTAATATAACTTTTTCTGTACCATTCTTTTTTCCCCTAAAATTAATCTACATTCATTTTTTTTCTCTCCTTTCCTAATATATTTAAGTTGTTAGCAAGTTATAACTCTTCATGCTCAGATTTGACCTAGTCAAACAGGATTTTAAGCTCTCCAGCTTGTATTGCAGTACAAACAAATATTGGTCAAAGAGGAACCAACACTGAATGCCTTTTGGTATAAGGAACATAACCATAACTACAGAAATGGAATTAATTTACTGGAAATTACTGATTCCATAAAAATTTAGGAGGCACATTAGATAAGCAACTCAACAAGAGCACTCATTAGTACTAGTGGAATAAAAGAAGGTAATGCAATTGGAATGCACAAACAGGGCAGTAATGAGTAGAAAATATACAATATCTGGAAAAGTTCTGCAGCCTCCAGTTACATTAAAGAGATGTGATTCATTTTGTCCTAACACAGGCATTTAAAATAGGCTAAATGAGTTATGCCTTGTAAGTGCCTCTTTCTCTCAGTTGTCTGTAAAGGGAGCCTGACTATCTCAGTTGTAGATGTCTGTGGAATGGATATTTAAATTAGATGTGATGAATCCTTTTGCAGATCTTCCTTTGCCCCATGATAAGTATATGGTACAAGGGGTAGATATAGTGCCCACATTTAAAAAAAAATGTTGTAAAATTGCATGAATTACCAAAAAACTTTGAGACATAAAGAAACTGTCTCTCCAGGAACTGTGTGCTAGCATAAGGCACAAAGAGGTGACTGTGAACGAGGCATGGCTTAAATTGGTAGAGATGTACTGTAGTCAATACTGCTGCTGGGAGAAATCCAAGGGTTGACTAGTAAATGTAGGGATTAGATGAGATGATCTTATGATGCCACCTGACCTTATACACTTAATCTCTATGAGGAGAAAAAGGAAAAAAAAAGGAAAATATAATACACTTTTTATACTAAAATGCTTTTGTTTCTCTTTCTAGTTGAGAGCAGAAAATGTCCTCAACAGAAGCACTTATGAAATTAGCTTTACTTGGCAGCAACCACTTCAGACTGATAACAGAAGTAAATCTTTTTTTATTCTCTAGGAATTAAGGGAAGAAGGTGAAAAAGTTCACTTCTATGCGTATCTACTTTCACTGTCAAAAATATGCCTATCTCTTTATTTCATGTATTCCTTGGGGAAAAAACTCTCTTAGGGGACATGTAGATTTTACAGAAAGAGCAAATAATATTATTGCAAATAATTCCATGCTCTTTTATATTACTGAGTCATGGACACTTTTTATGTTGTTATATGGAAGTATAATTACAATGGGTAACTCTGCCTGAACTGAATTGATCTATTTTTGGTTCTATATCTATCTTTCAAATGACGTCTCTGCTAGTTCATCATTCATGTAAGTGCTGTTGCAGCCTGCTTATGCCTACTTAGAAACTCCATGCTAGAGGGAGGCATTGAATTTCCAATGCCTCTCCCATAA
>NW_010118615.1:39268-46005 GCF_000699245.1 Pterocles gutturalis
GCTGCTTACCCACTGATCATAGCTCCTTCTCTAGGAGTTTCAAATAGAGTAAAAGCAAGTCATGAACTAATCATGGCACTGCACTCTGACATTACATCCTTAAAGGAAAAGAATAAAGTATTGACTCTTATTTTCTTCCAACCCACAAAATTAAAGGGAAAAATAAGTTACTGGGGAAACAAGTTATTACAGTGTCAAACTGCAGCAAGGAGCAAAGTCTTCCACTAAAGCTAATAATTGCTGGCAGAGAAAAAAGTTCCCAATACGATGGAAGGAAGTCTAACAAGAAACTATGATGAGGAGATATTGTTTTGTGATGAAGTCATTGATAGGACCTGACAGAAGGATTCAACAACGATGCCTAAAATGTTCTCTGATAGCAATTGAAGTAAATACAATATATTGTTTTAAACCTGAGGACACTAACTAAATGCAGTGGCAGATGAAAAACAGACAAATAAGCAAACAGAAATGCAATAAATTTTTTTTAATCCTCTGAGCCTTGTGAAACAGGAGAGTGGAGAGTCATACAGAGAATATAATTAAATATAATATAAATAAATTATTATTTTAATAAGACAAACAGAATTAGATGACAAAACAACAATTTGCTTTTGTGAGGAGGTATTTTCTTCTTGCTAGGAGAAATGGAACAATGAGTACAGCCAACATGAAAAATTTGTTCCAGTTTCAGCAGCATGGAGAAACGCTGAAAGCTTTGTGGATTACCTCTTAGCTAAAGTGCAGACAAGGAAAGATTAAGATAAAAAGATCCTTCACCACTGACGACTGTGGAGTAAGAAAAGAGAAAAGTGTAAAAATTATTTTTAGAAATGGGTTCTGCATAAGGAATGTCTTGTGATTTTAGACAGAGTCCTGAGTCATCCAGAAAGGTGATGTGATGCAGACATAGACCTCCAAGTTCGCTGCTCTGGAAAGAGGAGATAGCAAATTTACTTTGGTCCGATACCAGAAGAAATTACAACCTCCTTCCCCACTTCCCCACTTCATCTGTGTTCAGTAAACCTGCTGGAAGATTTGAGCCAAGATCCCACCAACGCTGAAGAAAGAATAAATAAATGTGCAGCTGCAGCTTCTTCTGAACTGTATAGGGCCAAGGCAGAGGAACTACACTGCAGTTTAGAGTGGAATTCACTTCAGCCAGATCCAGCTTATCTACCTGCTAAGCTTCTGATGTAAGCTAACCATCCAGGCTCCGTTCTTCCTATAAGGAGGGATTACACCTCCAAAAGGAGGTCTATGTCCTCTGAGAAGGGCATGCCCAGGTTGAGGTGACTAGCTCACTCCACTGATGATATGAAAAGTATCGATGTCTAGCATACAAAGAATCCCACTTAGGTGGTCAAAGTGGGGTAAAATGCAGACACTTCTAAGGCACGAGGTGAATCTTTTGCTCAGTAGGCTTAGTGTTAAGTGTTTGTTTTGAGACCATATTTGATTTACCTCGAGCCACTTGTTTTCAGGATTCTTTACTTACTTTGCATCCATAGACATTTGTTATGAAAGCAAATATTCCTTGTTGTAGCTGGTCAGTACAGCTTCTTCTGATTTTAGTGCTTCTGTGAGGCCTTCATCTCACCCTTTTATCCAGGCAATGCTATATGAATTTCAGTTGTTTCTCTCTTGTACTGTACTTCATCAAGCACTATGGAGCTACTGGGATCTGCAGGATAAGTAAAAGTCTTATGGTTTGTCTGTACTATCACATTGTTTTTAACACTTGTTTAGTGTTAGAGTCCTATGACTGTATGTGTTAATTTAGATCTAGGTTCCTCACCAGAGTGAGCTAAATCTGTCTCTGGTGGAAATGGAGAGAAGTGCATGAGGGGTCCCAGTCCCTGCATCCAGTAAGGACTCACCCTTAGAGTGTACATGGTGAATAAATACAGAATTTGTAATTCAAATCATATTTCATTCTTTTGGCTTCCTACCAGTCTAGCACTCACCTCAGAAAAAAAAAAAACAAACAAAACCAGACCAAAAACAACCTGCCAGCTTGTTAATGGACACTGTAGGAGAAGGCTGAGCAGAGCAGGAGCCCAAGAAGGCCTTCCCTTGGTGTAAGCTGGGCACCAGCTGAGGAACCTCCCTGGCTCTCTCGGTGAAAAGCAGCCTCTCCGTCTAGTGAGTGCCAGGGCACTGCAGCCCTTTAAAAGTCAGGACCTTATATATTATCCTGTTTCAGTTTGTGTGGCAGTGAGAAATGCCAGACATTCCCAGAAAGACGTACCACGCAGCTAACAAGCTGCCAAATTCCGCACCAGCTGTGTGAATTTCTAAGATTGAAGAGAGTCTTATATACAGACTGCATTGCAGAAACCTCATACAGAGGGTCTGAAACAGCATTCTTTATCTCTTGTACTAGGTACTCACTTTTTCTCCAGCAGAAATATTGTGGGTATTTATTCAAACACAAACCTTTTAAGAGTCACATATAAATGGTGAAGAGCTGGAAAGTTTTCATTGCAAAATATCTTATTTAACTGTAGAAATTTGTTACTGTAAAAAAAATGTTCCTAAACTTTTCCTCATCCAGTATTCCAAGATATTCATTTTAATTACATTTGGATTAGAAGATAGCCTTAATAATGCAAATGCATGCACTTTTGTCTTTATGGGTATAGAAAGATTGAAACAATAGCAGGCATCCTCCACTCATCTTAATTGGAGGAGTTAACTTTGAAGATTAATTTAAATGCCAACATTTTTAACTATTTCACTGCTGCTTGTCATCTCATTGCTATCCATCAACTATAGATGAATGTACTTGTCACTCCACTGATGTTTCATTAATTTGAAAGAACCTTTCATGGAAATACAGCAGCAGGTTTATTTAGAATATGCAAATAACATCGTCGTTTATTGCATATTCTTCCAATCACTTGGATAATTGGGATTCTTCTGCTGCTCTGACAAATTAGAGTACAATGGCGCTTACATAGCCGACAGCTGGAAAAAAGTCTTAAGACTCACGGAGAGCAGCTTGCTTGCTATGGGTAGCTATTTCTGCAGAGCGAGGGCTTACAAACAGTGAAAAGTGATAAGAACTAGATGAACCATGTATGCTAAAAATGCTGGCAAATATTACCAGGAAAGTTAATTAAAATATGGTTTGTCTGCCAGAATTCTACTAAATAAAAACAATTAAATGAACATTAAATTTGAACATTTTAACTAACTATTGTTCGAGGAAAGCTGGTTTAGAGCTAAGTGTCAGTGCTTATATTTAAACCACTACTGAGATACCTAAGTTGTGTCTCTTTTTCGTTGTGGAGACATTTCTTTTTAAAAGATGCTATGAATACTTATAAAATACAGGGTTGTTTTTAACTCTGTATAAGGTTAATAATAATTTTCTCAATACTGCAGCTGAAAACTGGAAAGAGAAATTAATGTTCTGTTATTCAGAGACAAAAGGACATGCAACTGTTTACATGTGTTTTCTTCCATTTAGAAGACCAAAATTCCTCACAGTTACTAAAGGAATGTTTTCATTTGTTATCTTTCGTAGAGAAAAAGAGTATTATTGTGTTTAACTCTTGAGTTAGAAAAAGTGTCCCTCTCTTGAAACTTTTATGCCTTGAGTGGAAAAAAAGACTCAGGCTTCCTTAGTCACAGGTCCATTTACTCAGAGCTTTTTCCTATCTTTAATATCGTGTGTAATTTTCAAGAGCTCTGTCCCACTTCATACTAGAGGAACATCATTCTTCTAACACAGAAAGCTGATATTCACAGAAAGCTGCATTGCTTTCCCACATCTTGCAACACTGTGAGAAATTAAAAGTAGGTTTCTTATAACTTCCCACGCTTCGATATTTTAGTAGCACAACCACTTTTCCTGTTGACATTTTTTTGCACTATTCTATCACATTCAGAAGACCATTGATGAGAATTCAGTGGCTATAAGTTCCACAACATAGGAATGAGCATTATTCTCTCAAAAAAAAGGGTGATGGGATGTTGTGACTGTTATTAATATGTTTACATTTTTAAAGTCAGACTAAAAGTAAAACAAAAACGGCCAAATATTGGCCAATATTCCTTCACTAATCATTGTCACCACACCTTCTGGACACTGTCACCCTGCAATGCCCCGCTTTGTCTCCTGTAACCACTTGCTGGGTTATGATCAAAATACCTGAGCTGTGTTTCCACATGCAGCTGTGTTGATCTCATAATTTACTACACTGAGAAAGGACAGTTTTGCTCTCTTGTCCCTCCTTGCCTTGGCCTCTCCCTATCTCTCTCTACTTGTCTTACAGATTCCCTTCCTCTCTTGTGTCAGCTCTAGTGCCCTTCCACTCTCATGTGGGACAGCTTAACTAACCAGGCAGAAAAATAACCAGTTTCTTTTGGTCAATGAGTTAAATCAGTTCTTTGAGAGGTCCAACAAGACCAGACTCTTTTTCCGGATGATGAGGAAGCTCATCCAAGGACACGGAGCAGATGGGATTAAGACCTTCTTTTCCAGTGGTGGCAAGTTGCTACATGCCTCTTCTCCCCAACCTATGAAACCATACTTTTGCTTATAGGACTCTTGTGTAGACAGGGCTACGCTGAAGGGCTAAGGTCCTAATACTGATATGGATTTGAAAAAGGTAGCTCAACTACCTTAGAAAAACATACTTTGTATAAAGTCAGGGTTTGTGCTCATATGCTTTGCTGACACACGTCAGTATAGCTCCACCAATACAGCTTAATAGACTGACTTGTTTGTGTAGCATTTTAATAAAATGGAGTTCCAGGTCTGCCTGAAACTAGAAGTATTTCTAATTTAAAAAAAAAAAAAATTCTGATAAAGATGAATTTTGTAACATGCTTAAATGAAATTAGGAAAATTTATAACTACCTAGTGATAAGAGTTGTGTGTATATAGATGGGTATATCCTAATATATTTTATATTTACAGAGCTGTGTATCTATAGAGGGATTTACCCTAATGCATTTTATATTTGCAGATGTATGTATTGCTTATATGTGAAAACCTCATCTATATGAGGAATACAATGTACCCAAATAATTTGTTTGGTTTGCTGCATACAAACCTTCAAGTGTAACGATGGAAATAGATTAATAATGTTAGCATAAATGATTCATCCTGCTCTATACAGAATTTCTCTTTTTATAATCTGTTACTTATATTTATTGATAGGGAAAGCAGCAGGCAAGTGAAAAGCTTAAATAGGTGAAGCAGACTGAAATTAATTAAACAGACAGTGCTAGCTGAAGCATCTGCACACTGCAGAGGGCCCTGACCTGGGAACTGCACTTACCCTCAGGCCCCATGGCACAGACCCGTTGTCAGATCTAAAGGCCTTTGTTAACAACAAGCTTATTGGTGAGATCAGTCGCAGGGAATCGGTTTTGGTTCATTCCAAGGCAGTGAGGTTTTGTTTGTAGATGTCAGGAGGGATTTAGGAGAGGAGAGGTTATGGAGGAATATCCACAGGATAACTAATTAAATTGAAAGATTTTCATTCTGTGCTGGAGGAAGATGCTTAGGCTCCAGAGACTCACAGCCCTGGAAGTCACACAGATCATTCTGAGACTTTCCCATCACATCAGAGGAACCAGCTGTTCAAGGTGTAAGCAAAAGTATTTGACCTCATCAGATGTTCCACTGGCCTCGTCTGGAGACAAACATATTTTCTTTCAAAAATAAACAAAAAAAACCATGTAAGAATAAAAAGGTTTTACCTAGTACACTGTTCAGAAAATAATCCAATAGTGTTAGAAGCAAGTATTGAAAGAAGTTGAATTAACACAGATGTATAGGTTGCGCTGTGCTTGCTCTACACTGCTAAAATAATTTAATTAAAAACAACTAAAGAAAATAACTTTGCAAAATGATGACTAAAAATCCCCTGTGAGACTGTAGAATATTTGGGGTGGTAAGAACCAATATATTGCCCAACAAATCTATGTAGATTACTGCTGCAATATGTTGTTTTGCTTTGTTTTCCAGAGAGAAGAAAATATTTTTCTTGCTAATTATTCCTTTGCTTGCTTCTTGACTGAAAGGGGAGCTTTTACTAGGCTTGCAATGCTGAAGTTATTAAGTGGGGAGACAAAAACCACCAAAAAATACCCCACGAAAACTTGAATCTGTACCCTGAAAGACTGGTGAGCAAGAAATGGTAGGAAAGAGACAATCCGGGTTTGGGTGACTAAGCAGAAGCAAGGAAAAGCCCTTTTGGAAACAATGAAACTGATAAAGCCTGACTTCCTATGAATTCATACTGCTTGGCTGAGTTCTCTGGTAAATAAAGCAGGAAATCTGATCAAAGCTTTTCCAGCATTTGAAAAATTGACTACCTCTTGCAGCCTTGCAAATTCTCAAGTGTCTAATAAAGAGTTAGTTCACAGAGCAACTTCTTCATTGGAGATACTAATAGAGTAACTTTATCAGTGTCCTGGGCTAAGCTGAGACAGTTAACTTTCTTCTAATAGATAGCAAGAGGATGTGTTTTGGATTTGTGCTCAGAAGAAAGCTGATAAAAAGTGACGTTTTTGCAGCTGCCAAGGTCTTTCAGCTCCTCTGGCTGTCTGCAGACCGGAGAAGCTGGGAGGGAGCACAGCCCCAGTTACTAGCCCAGGATTTGATTTTAGGTTCAGGATTGAGACCCAAAGTGGCCAATAATCTATTCCATAACATACACGTCATGCCCAATATATAGGACCCTCCGTAAGACTGGCCCTTTTTGGTTCCAGATCTC
>NW_010118616.1:0-7497 GCF_000699245.1 Pterocles gutturalis
ATATTAAAATAAAATAAAATAAAATATAATAAATAAATGCAGGCATAACACATCACTTATCACTTGCAATCAACTGGCACTTGTAATGTTCTCAGTGAAAAGCACACAGAGTTTAAATGAAATCTTTAACAGCTACTCTTACACTGCATCACCAGTTGAGTGGTAACAAGCAGTACTCCTTGCACTTCAAGTGTGGACACAGCAGTAGAACACTGAAGCATGAAATGGAAGCCATAGGCTGTGGGCTGTCTTGCTAAGCAGTGCTTCACATGCCCACTGGAAACAGATCATTTGACAAAATGGTAGGAGCTTTAGTGGCTATTGAAGCAGAGTAGCTTTAAGGTTACAGCCTCCATCCCAGCTGAAAAATATGTTCATTCTGACTACACTGTAATGTCAGAGTGGAGGTGATAATATAAAATTCATTACTTATTCTAATGCTTTATCAATATACCACTAAAATCAACATGTTTATGCTTCAAAACCTTTACTGGGCATTGCTTAGCATAAAGTAAAGGCAGAAAATAGAAAGGAACAAATTACAGGAAGAGAAGAATATTCCTATTCCTATTTATTAAATTTCAGTGTTCCCAGTCACTGAGGTTTGGTAATGGAGTCTAACAAATACTGATATTCTTGACTGTACCGTGCGACCACCAACAAATTTAGAAACATTAAGGAAGGTCAGTTTTAACATGTTCCAATGTATGTAGTTATACGCCAACAAGACTGGTTAGTTTTAACAGAAGCCTGACCTTTGTCTTACTTTTAGCTGATTGCCTCTGGTAAAGCCAGAAATGGAAGAAGAACGGGAAACATCACTCCAAACAAACATGAACTTTTCTTGACTTTGAGAAATGATTATAATTAGTGTGCATATACACACACATATGTTAGCATAAGCTTAAACATGACTATATTTTCAATATAACTAGTAATAGCAAAAAAGTAACATACTAGTCTTAGAAACCCATATTTGCCTTCTGCTTAACTGTGACAACATCAACATAAAAATGCACAAATTTAGAGCACCATCTGGAAATATCCCATAAAAAAGTAACATTCTTGGATCTTAAGTCCTTCGCAAGCAATGAAAGTATTAATAAAAAAGCACAAAATGAATATTGTACAAAAAAAAAGAAAAACAAAGCATATCTAGAAAGATCTATTAAAGGACAATACATCTGCTGTGACAAGGACTGAATTAATATAAATTGCTAGTTAGTCTAAAAGTTCTGTTTGTGGTATAAACACGGTTCTAACATACAGCATTTCTGGCTCTTTAGGCAGTAGATGATAACTTTCTACCTGAATTATCCCCAGTTCTTTGTCTCTTGCTGTTTTCCTAACAACTTCTGAACTTAAGTTATTTATCAGTCCCTACCCCTGCCAACATACCTGTTATATGATATCCTCTGTAGGCACATTACTACACAAAACAAGAAAAAAAATAAAAGTAGGAGTTACTACAAAAGAACGAGGGAATAACTGCATTGCTTTAAAGCATTCTGATAGAGTTCTTTCATTTAGCAATATTTTTTCAGTTGTCCATATCCTGCTCCAGAGCTGAAATATATTCAGCATGGATGAGAAGTCTGCAAAATAAAAGAACCTACTGCTCCTACATATTTTCTTGAAATATATCATAGAATAATGCTTTTATGCTTACCATTTACACCAATATGCAAAAGGTGGTCTTCCTCCTTGAAAATCATTGCTAAAATCAACAAGGTCAGTCAGATTAGCTGTTATAAAAATGACCGAGGTCCATATTGATGAGAATAGGTCTCATCATTCAGATGTCAAACAGGGACTGATTAGAACAGTGTACTCAAACAACAGGGACTTCCAAAGCCTGAGTAAGACAGAAACACTAATCCTTTCTGATAATCTCCCCAAACCTTTAAAAACTAGGAGATTTATGTATGTTGACATGAAAACATCTGGTTTATGTGTTGCTTTTAGGAAAAGTTTTACAGTAGCTGAAAGTGAGAAAAATATGGAAATGGAACTTTTAACAAAACACTGTTTTGAAAAATATAAGAAAAAGACTATTCTTTAACTTAAAAACATTAACAAAAGCCGCCTTTTCCAAGGAGAACAAAAGATTTAGAGGTGCAAAAACTAATGTGTGTGTGAGCGCTGTTTTTAAATGAAGGTTATGAGCTGTCAATGAAAATCCCCTTGGGCTTTTTAAAAACATACATTCACTAGACATCTTTAGAATAAGTGTGCTTCCTACGTTACAAACAGGTCTGAATCCTGAAAGAATTGACATTCATTCTACTGTAAAAGAGCTTTCATCCAGGTGGTGCTTCTGTTGCTGGCCATGCATTATAATTGTTTTTCATACCAGCGATGATGAGTACTATAAAGGGTAGATAGAACAACTTCTGAAATCAATAAGGACAGATTTTTACCTTAGTCTGAGATTGGAATTGGATTGTCAAGGGCATACAATGACATTTGACTCCACAAGAAATATTAAACACATTTGGTGCATCCAGGACTTGTTTCAGGGAAACTTGTTTCTGTATTTTTTTGAGGAGGATTTAGTTAGATTCTAAACAACTGTTAAATCCAGCTGTGTTTTTAGTCTATATTTTATAATCATGCTATTTATCATGCTATGAACACTGAGGTGACTGAGTTTCCTTTTATGTATTTGTATGATTGTGTGGTTTTTATTTGATTTTTTTCTTTTTGAATAGTTGTTCTTTTTATTTTGATGACATTCTTTTATATTTGATGCTTGCTATTTTCCATTTGGTGGGTGCTTTTAAAGATGGGTTTTTTGAAACAGAGTCATCTAAGGTATAGGACTAGTAAGGCTGTCTTGTGAGATTGCTGAGGTTATCTTGTGACTTAGATGATGATCATAAACCATTAACATCACAAAACAAAGTAGCTGAAATGTAAAGATGTTTAACTATCCCAAGCAATAGGAATTCTTTAAAATACATGGTGTATCTTTATGGATTCATATGAATGAATTCAGCACTAGAAATTGATATCAACTAATAACGGACAAAAGGGCTACATTCATCAACTAATCCAGCCTCCAAGATTAATCTAGCTACCTCTCATTTCCTCTGACTTTAATTAAATCCCTCTGCCTAGTTTCATGACTTGGTACATCTTTTAAAATGAATTCCACACTCCTGCTTGCAAGATTGTGTTTAACTTCTAAACCTGGCTAGTGTGGCTGAGAGTCTAGTACCTAGTATATCTCCTCATTTGCTTACATACTTAAATAGGCTGTTAAAAATGTTCTTCATGGCTAAGAATTGAGTTTAAACATATTTCTAAATCTGGTAATAGAGGATTGCAGTCATACCAGTTACTTTGAAAAGACCATGTCCTTTAAGCAGTTTAATTATCCTACAAGGATTCAAGTGATTTAAAATGTTCCCACCCTAAACAACCCTGTAAATCATTTCACAATGCTGTATCACATTTAAGTACTCTCCCGTTTCTCTTCAAACATGTAAACCATTTCCATCCATTATTCTTCTGCTTTAGGGGACTCTGCAATTTGTTTGAAAGAAGCTGGTTGAATTTCAAACTGGAGCCAACATAAATCTTTCCTGTGCTTATACTGGTGGGGAAGACTTCCCAATGCAGTGTCATCTTGTGGCCGTATTAAATGTCAAGTCCGCCTCTACGCTTTGCTTTATTCCTCCTCTCCTGAGTTTCCTATAAGCTGGGCTGCCTGTGGCACTGTCTTCCTGACATGCGGTAGAGCCACATGTGAAAAACATCAAGTTCAGACAGGTATGGCTGAATCTCTCTCCATATCTCTAACTATGACACCTGCATAAATAATAGGAACAATCAGCAGTTTTGTGGGCAGTAGCAGCACCATATGATAGGCTATAATGCACCCCCATGGCCAGGTACAAGCAATGCTGGACGTCTTTGCCATATGAGCCTGTAGACTATCCACAGGCATTTGAGGGTGAGCACTCCGCAGTATCGTAATCCACTTTCTAGCAGTTCCTTGTAAGCATTAAAGAGAAGGCAGAAGTGTGTAATATGTTGTTAAGAACTTGCCCTGCTTGCAGAACAGAATCACCTCTCATTGTTGACTGCCTTATTACAGCTCACCACTATCCTCAGCTTCTCTCGATCTGTCAGGAGGAGGCACATACTGTGAGCTTTCCAAGTCTATTGATTCTGACATGCCTGCCATTTCCTTAGCAAAATAACTTGCCTGTTTTCTACATAGCACACTGTCAAGAGAACATTTACCATCTGGCTTTTAAACCAGGGTCAAGGAGCAATGCCAAGACATATTGTTCTGCTCAAAGATGTCAGCGATCCCTTTACCTTCAGATGGGATTTGGTAAGTTGCCTTGACTAGCAGAACAGCATCTCTGCTGTTTAATTCTCTGCCTTTGAAACAGATAAACTGAGTGCCCTAAGTCCTATATTGCACCCTGCACCCTCTTAAATCAGTCCACGTAAAGAAATAGCCTGCCATCTGCGCCTTCCACAGCAAAAAAACCCCACGCCAACACAGACCCCTTCCAGCCTAGCATATTTACAGCCAGCTAGAACACTAATGTCTCCAGTGAGAGGAGAGATGGTACAGACTTCAGCTGGCAAGGCTGAAAGACTGACCATTAGTGCATGAGCCGAGTTTGATTTGGTTCTGTAAGATTCAAGAAAAAACACTGCTCTCTGACTCCAAATAGGGCAGCACCCTTGATGGTGTTTAAATGAGTTCTTGTATCATTTTCTGGTGGGGACTGGCCAAGAGCAATGGTCCCCTGAGGGCAGGGTCTAACAGGAACCAGCCATGGGGTTTATCAGGAGCTGCAGCACAGCCCCACACCCTGCTCTGAGTGTGCTGCCACTCACATCAATTTCCAGGTGAAGATGCAGCACCCTGGACACTTTGCAAATGTTCCTGTATTGCCTCACCTGTGCCACTGTCCTGTGGAAAGATGAGATCTCCACAGTGAGTGGTGCTTATCACAAGCACCTGCTTTTTTTACAAAGTACCTGGCATAGCCATGCCTGTACATGTCTGCACACTACATTAATCACTCAGAAGTGGCGTATTTTTGATGGAATCGGAAACTGCTCAACAAAATGGAGGGGCTGATTTTCAAAATCCCTTTTCATGGAGACAAAAATCGGCCAACAATCTGACCACGTCTGCTCCAGCTGCTGTTGATCTGATGATCACTGTTGAATTTGCACCTGTGTAGGCAGATATTTTTCATCAGTGTCATGATGATGTCAGAAAAGAACAGATTAGTAAAATAAGAGGTCTTGAAATAATTTATAAGGGTTGAGATACAGCTTAACATGATAGCAACTAAAAGGCCAGAGAATGTGATAGTATTGCTTGTAAAGGTGCGTGTGGATTTGTATGGTTATGATAATTAAAATTATGATAATTTATGATAATAAAATATTAGAAATTATTAATTTACTTCTAAGATTGATACATCAGGCAAATAAGAGTGAGTGCCTTCTGAAAGACAATCCCTGATGAATAGCACTGCAAGGTGTGAAATGAGGATGCTCTCTAATATTATTTATTTAAAATTATAGGACTATCCCTCTACTATGAAGAACAAAGGATATGATACACTTCATTCAGAAAAATTATTCACATGCTGAACTAAATCAGCAAAATCATGTAGTCACAACAAGCTGTATGATAAAGAGCTCCATAGGGAAGACATCTTAAACAAAATACTATCAGAAATTTTACTTGCCCACTAAAATAAAGGAAACAAGAGTCTTGAAGAATTGTATGAATGGAAGAATAGAGTTAAAATTATTTAAGCAGTAACTTATTTAATTTTCTATACTTCGATCATATTTTAAAATTCTGAAGCAAGATTTCTTCTGTTATGACTCTACAGTTAGGTAGAGGACAGTAGAGGCACTCAGACGTATCAGGAAACAGCACATTTACATGTGTATCTTGTTAAAACTGAAGACAGTGGTTCAGCAAATCCAAGTCAGAAATATCAGATCCAGAAATACCCAAAGCTACAAAGAAGACAAACATTTGGTCTTGCGGACTTTGGTACTATTTAGCTTTGTCAGGAAGGGTAAGTACACACACACACTTTTGTTTTCCAAGTTGTCACTGACTTATCAAAGGAGGGAAGATGAAAGGCTTAGGACTTAACTGGTGCCATCAAAAAGAAAAAGAAACTCTAAATCACAGTTTGGATCCAGAACGGTGTGCTAGTTCTGAAGCTAGAAAATGCCCTCTGGAAACTATGTGAAAGAGAGCATACTCTTGAATTGAAATTCCCTCTGTTAGGGAGCTTAAGGAACCAAATGAAACTGGTCTGATTACATCTTCTAAGCTACAAAATGGTTAGAAGATAAATCAGTTTATTTCAGGTGAATGTCTGGGACATGCTTCTTTTACTGGGAGCCCATTCTGAAAAAAAATGATGTAAGGGAAATTCAGAGACAGTAGCAAGAGCAAGAATTTGACTCCTGTTTGTTTTTTACATCATCCTTTGTGACCACCTGGCTATTGCAGCGTATGCTGTATGCATTTATTCCAAAAGGCGAACAAACTCAACACTGACCTGGCAACTGCAACACAAACAGGAATTTCTTAAAGAGGAAGAAACGTTCAAACCTCATGCTGAGTATATATCAGCCATATCTATTTCCTGAACCAACTCTGATGGCAGAGAACTTAGTTAAAACAAGAAGAAAAAAAATTATAAAAGAAGAAACACAGACTTTCCATCTGTTTTCCCAGCTGCTTCTGTAAAGTCAAATCTCTCCCTGCTGAAAATTACAAAACAGTTGTAGTGCAGCTTTTTCAGAATTAGGCACAAGAATTCTTGGCTGACAAGCCCTTTCAAAACAGCACAAGTCAAATGTTTTCTTGCATTCATTACATTATTTGCATGTGAGAGACTTTCAGATATTACACAGATGAGACATGAAATAAGACTGAAGAAATTGTAGGAATATGCTATAAACAAAATAATATCTTTAAGTTAAAGCAAAAAAAAAAAATAATAAAGGAAGCACAGGCTAAAGAGCTGTTTCTCTAAACATGTTTTTATTTCCTTGAATTTAAATTCTGTGAAAGAATTTTAACTGCCTGCTGTCCTGAAGTAGGGAAGGATAAGGAAATGAATTAGTTTTGACTGGTTAAAAATGGGCTTTTTTGAGTAGAATTTTTTGACAAATATTGGGAAACCATTTTTTGTTGGAACATCCCACAGCAATGTTGGATTACTTGGTAAAATAAACAAAAATTAAAATAACAGAATCATAGAATCATTAAAGTTGGTAAAGACCTCAAGGATCATCAAGTCCAACCCAACACCACCTAATTCACTAAACCATGTCCTTAAGCACCATATCTACGCGTTTCTTTAACACCTCCAGGGATGGTGACCCCCCCACTTCCCTGGGCAGCCTGTTCCAATCCCTGATCACTCTTTCAGTGAATAAATTTTTTCTAATATCCAGCCTAAACCTCCCCTGGTGCAACTT
>NW_010118617.1:0-853 GCF_000699245.1 Pterocles gutturalis
GCTTAACTCTAACTGGTTGCTTCCCTTCCATAAGTCTCATTAATATGGGAGGCGCATTCTGCGCCCTCCCCGGTACATAGGAAGTCCATACCCCAGGAAACACTTGATTTGCTATTTCTTCTTCAATTTCTCCTTCAGTTTCAGTGGTTGCTAATATTAGACTGAACACTTCTACATACTGTTGATCATGTACCTCCAGAGTAAATTCCCCATTTTTAAATGTGGTGGTTGCCTGTAATTGTTCCAATAAGTGCCTTCAGAGAGTTGGGCATATATAGAAATTTATGGATCCCCCATTGCTTCCCAAGCTTATACTTTAATGGTTTCAAAAGTATGCCCTTTCAGATTGACCAGTTGCCCCTTTCACCACAATGTAATCAGCCTCCACAGACATCAAAGCTCTGTTTAAAACCAAGTATGTTGCTCCCGTATCAACCAAAAATGCCACTTCCTTTTCTTTGTTCCCTAGCTTCATGATAACCAGCGGATCCGCTAGGGTAGAGTCCCCCAGTCCTCCTCAATCTTCGTTCACGTGCATTACCACCCACTCCCTTCCCTGGTCTCTCTTTTCCTGGTGGTCTTTTCGCCTATGTTCTGGGCATTGGTTTTTCCAGTGACCAGATTTCTTGCAGATTGCACTCTGATCTTTGCCCAGATGGGGTGGGCCCTGTCTGGGTGGTCCCTGTATGGAGAGTGTTTTGGAAACTCCTCCTGTTACCTGATGTGTGTGGCAATAGTGATCTAATTGGGCACACTGCTGTCTGACTGGCTCTAGCTGAGCCACTCCCGGAGCTGGGGCAGTTTCAGTGAGTTTCAGGATTTTTTTTTTTTTTCCTTTTTGCAGGGCAAGGTT
>NW_010118618.1:0-4548 GCF_000699245.1 Pterocles gutturalis
TGGATTTCAGGACAGTTCATTTTTCTACAAAGATCTGAGTTATTATTTTATATTTTATATAATTATAAAAAATTTGTTTAAACCAGAGAAGACAAGTTTAACTGTGACTCTCATTCTCATGTCCTAATGTTGGACTCTAGCTGTTCAATGTGTTGTAGATAATTCCAGTCTAACAAGACTCTATTCGTGCTTCCTGGAATCCTCAAACCCTTATCTGTACTTTTACGTCTCTAAAAATTAAGTGGAAAACAAGTCTGATGTCTTATGCTAGACTGTACTACTGAGCTGAGGGGTACAGCTTTCTGTATCAACTGAAGTTTCCTGGGAGGTAATGGGTTCCTTCCATTCCTGCCCTCGCGAGATTAACTCTGGACCCCTCAGATGGTGCAATTTGACAAATACACCTTGGAGTAAAGCTAAAGCTAGCAGTCCCCTGATTCAGGAATGTATCCTGTACTTTCATGTACATAACAAATCGCACAGAGTTTCTCTGATGTTTTCTAAAGAATTGGAGAGAGGTGGAGTTGGGCACGGTGGTCATAGAAAAACCAGAGCTTTGGAGACTCAGTATACATCTTTAGAGGATGCAAAGGAGTTGCTTTTTACATTTACCTGCAGCCCATTGAAGCAATGTGGAGGATACTTTCTCTCTTATCAGACAGCACAAACAGGTAATTGAGTCCAAGCTTTTCTCAGAAATATCTTGCAAGATACAGCTCTTCATGCTACATAACATAAACAATTGCTAAAATATGCAGATCAGAAAAACTAATGATGTGCAATACTATAATGTTTTAAATGTCTTAATTTAGTTTATAGGCCCTCCAAAAAAAAAAACCAAAACCCTCTTAAGGAGCCAAGCATCAATAATGTGAGCCTGTGCTAGCTGAGTAATTACCTCTCGGTGCTGAATTCTTAAATATTAATTTACTATATACTATTCATCATGTGCAACACTGTAATCTATGAAGGCAAAGCAAAATCAAGGCTCCAAAGTAAAAGGAGAGAGTAGATTTCTTCAGACTTGCATCTCCCCCACTTCTTGACAGCCATGCATATGACATGATTTCCAGTGCCTGTTTTCGTGGTGAGTACAAATACTGACATGACATCACTACGTACTCTTCAAAGCACTGCTGTAGCTCAGCTGCAGAAACCAGCTTGATGTGATGGTTGGTAGGGAGATGGTGTGAATGTCTGAGATTTTTACAGGCTTAACATTTTGCTCCTAAATTACTACAGCATTATTTTTATTTCCTTGTGAGGTGGCCAAATAAGTACTCATGGGTTTGTTTTTGCCCTTAGCAAAGAAGTGCAGTTCCTGTTAGTGGGGTCAGTGAATATCTTTGCAGAACAACTTCTCTGTAATCGAACCACGGTATATTTGCATTGCAAAGTGCAGTATAGTAGACACCCAAGCTAAGTTCAAATGAGTGAGGTCAGATACTAAAGGCAGCTGCAGTAGTGTACAACAACCCCAACTAATTTACTCTCTCTCATAAACTGTAAGGAAAAAAAACCCAAGTATTTATCTTTGAATCCTGAAATGTCATATTTAAAATGGATCTAACATTATATCTCATGCCTTTCCATTAGGAAAACATCACTTCTTGGACTTCAGCTCTTCCTTGTCCTGTGAGAGAGGCAATCTGTACCTAAGACAGGTAAAAAGAGGGGAAAATGGATCTATTTCATATACCCTGAAAATAAATAAAATTGATTTGGAGAATTTCCTCCTAGGTTGAGCAGGCTGTATTGCTTGGGTAGGCAGTCTTTTAATGCAAAGCTACATTCTGCTGGTATGGTTATGGTCACGCTGTAGTCACACTTCATGATGGTTATGCTGTGGTCACTGTTGCTAGCTGTAGCAACCACTAGGATAACAGATTTCTGACTTGAAAGGGGAACTTGAGCCCTTATGGAAGTCTCTAGTTCTGCTATTAAGAAGATTGCTGCAAGTACACCAGTGTGCCTTGTAGAGAATGCCAATAAATAGTTTCACAATAGTTTATCCAGTAGTAAAATAATATCACAAGTGTTTATCCAGGAGTAAAATAAAGATAACTTCACTTACACTCACAGGAGTGCTGTGGAGTGCAGAAGTTCTCCAAGGTCTTGCACAAATTTCCTGCAGAGTTTTACATCGGGTCTATAAGCCAAGATATAAAACCAAGGGTGGGTATTATGTGTTTCCAACTGTCTGAAAGGCTATAGCTCTCTTCCCCTTCTGGGTATTATGAAGTTGAGGGTGTTTTTAATAGTATGAGAGAACAAAACTAAGTAAAATCTGAAAAAAATCTCTGCATTGGCTCAGTTTTAACATCTGTATTCTTTCAGAAGAAAAATCAGAACATGTCCGTCCACCTTTGCTTTTGCATTCCCTGTCTGCTCAGGCTTCCTATCACAGCCTTCTTCATCCCGAGCCAGTGAGAGTATCCCAAGAGCATGTGTGTCTGTGTGCCACATATGTGTACTCTCATTAAGGAGCAGCTAGTGGAGAAGCAGTCGTGTTCTAGTTCATCAGTTCCTCAAAGAGCAAAGTCTCTTGGGAACGAAGATTGTGAAATGAGAGCACACTCAGACCTGAACTTTCACCAGCTGGTCACGGAAACACACATAATGCGGTCCTTTGGCTGATCCTTCAGGGAAGCATGTTTTCCAATCCTGCAGCATCCAGTTTGGGAGTTGTTTACCTTCTTTAACACAAAATTTTTAAATGATACTTAATCACACCAAAGAGCTTTCTTTTCCTCAGACAAATTATGTATTTACATACAATTCTCTAATTGCCTACAATATGTTGTCTTCCAAATGTAACACCTGCTTGGGGATGCTGCTAATTTAGATATAACAAGATAAACAATGGAGTTCTGCATTTTATAAGGTAGGAGAAAAGTAATTTTAAAAATATAATTAATTAAGATTACATAATAATAGGGATAAAAATAATGATTTTTTTCATATGTCATCGCAGATTCTGTAGAAAATGTTTTATTTTTCTATTGATTAAAGGCAAATTTCTCAGAAAATTTGGCTTCATTATATGACATAAATGAAAAGAAAAATCACACCTGCTATTTAAAAATAATAATATTTTAAAGACCTGCTGCTTTACAGCAAAAAAGGGCATATTATTTGGCTTATGCAAATCAAGGAGGAAGAACTCTTATTCTGAGAAATTGGCTGCATTTCAGTGCAGGTGCATTACATCTCTGCAGAGTGGCATCTGCACTTCAGAATCCCACTTCAGAGGTAAGATTTTGCCCTGGGCTTTGCAAGGACACTGTGTAAAGTTGTTGGTTCAGGGCTGGCAGGGAGCTTTGCGTCCTGCTTCAGTGCTCTTGTAGATGCAGCCATCTATGTCTTTGCTGAGTGACAGTATTGTGATGATTCCCTCAGCATATACTTGATTTCTGCATGTGCCACTGTCACTTTACATCCTTGAATCTTTGCAGCTGCCACTATGCCCACCAGAGCTAAGATGGAACACACTGAGTTTTCTCTATTTCTTCTTTTTGCTTTCTTTCACTTTCCCGGGTCTTACTGCAGAGACCTCTCCAAAGCCTTTTTCTTCCATTTGCAGCTGCCTGCACAGTACTGTGGGGAGTAAATGTTTTTTGACCATGGGGGCTTCCTAAGCAAGGTTGGGTAATTGCTGATAGGTAGAGCTGTGTCTGTCCTAGTGGAAGTCTTGCCGTTCATAGTTGCTTCCTTTATTGACAAAAATGAGTTTCTGTTACATTTAGTCTGCTGGTCTTGTTCTGCTCCGTGCGTCATAAACTACAAAGCTTATTTGGTTGTGGCTGCAAAAATGTTGGTTGAGATGAAGCATGGGGAAATGACGTGGGCTGAGAAAAGCATTTTGATTTTCGCTAACTGTGTTTTGAATATTGTCTGAGACCATTCATAGAAAATAACAGCACAGTGTTGTTGTGTCATTTTTTTATTCCTACCACTCAGTTTAATTTACTGTTTTTTCTTCCTCCATAGGACATAGTTTTTATTTTCTGAAGTTCTGAAAGTGCTTCACAAATTACTGTTTTCTCAAACTCTTATGTAGTTAAATGTAGTTTGTCTCCTTTTTAAAAATGAAGGGAAAATAGGATGACTCCATTGTCCACTGTGCCCAGGCAGATGGGTTCTTGCCTCCAAGCTTGGTTTTGGTTCATTCAATGAGTTTCCGAGTTGCAGGAAACCCAGTTCCGTATGGCTCCAGGAATGTTATTCCTTTTTCTCTGGGGCTTGGTTATCTGCTCTTCACATTCTTATCACGAGCTACATGTTCTCAGCTGTGCTGCAAATCTCTTGCCTACTGTCCTTGAAACCCCAAAGCACTCTCAGCTGCTCAGCAGAATCCAGCTATGTCCATTCCTTCCCACCCCCCATACTTCACCTGAGCTGTTTTTAAAAGAAATGTAACACAACCTGATAACCAAACAAATCCATCACAGAAAGGGTTTTAACTGATCTTTGTGGACTCACATACAAGGCTGAACCAGAACTCAGATCCTGTCCATGCTTTGAACATTTGATTTCACTATGGAGCAT
>NW_010118618.1:4579-86016 GCF_000699245.1 Pterocles gutturalis
ATGGCTCTATTAAATTTAGTGCAGTGCCTTTGATAACTGTGCTGTGACAAATTGTAGTCATGCCACACAATGCACTGCTCTGATTTCCTTGGCCTGAGAATATTTACAGAAGTGTATAAAGTCACTTTGTATTTTTTTTCCCAAAGAACATGTTTCATTTTACATCTGGGTCTTACTAAATCCTAAGTGAGCATATATGGAAAGGACAGGAGGGGGCTGTGAAATATCAGAACCTTTTCCTTTGTACTTGAAGTCCATTCTGTGCTGTAAGCAAGCAAATAGCTTTGCCACCTGCAGCTGTTTGCAAGCCAAAATGAAATGAGGTGATGTTCTCTATCCTATTCCAAGCATACAGGTGTCCACTGTACAAAAAGTGTTATTGCCATTGGCATCATTGTTAATAGCATCAGCACAGAAACCAAATGGCTGTTTGGAAATTGCCCTTTACGCTGAACTGGGGCATACTGGCTGGCAGGATGGGTGAGCTTTGTCTCAAGGTTGTACCTTGTTAGGAGGGAAACAGTTTTTGAGTTTTTAATGTCTGAAGTCAAACATCAGCACCCAGAATATGATTCAAAGTTCGTTAAATCACTGTGGTCTGTTTATTCAATGCAAAGACCTTCAAACAAGGTCTTGAAGTCCTTTTTAGAAAGGATACAGAGCTTAAATTGTAAGGTAGACCAGACTTCCTCTATCCTCACCCATCTTATTGTCTCTGATAGCATTGTTACCCACTTTTTTTTTTTTTTTTTTTTTTTTTCATCAGAACCTGTTGGAATTTTGCACTGGCAAAGATATAGTGCTGTTGAAACAAAAACTTTTCATGGGAATGTATTTGCTAGTTTTGACAGGAAGGATGTCTCAAATGTAAGGTAGAAAGTTTAGTGCATTAGCCTAGTCACAAAAGGAAACAAGGCAGCGATCAGGGCACTCCTTTGCCTGCTGCATCCATCAGCCAGAATTCCTCTGATTGTGAGGGCAGGAGGTTACCATGCTGACAGAACACAAAGCTTTATTCATATGTGCTCGATTCATAAGCATACTCACATGCCAGAACAACCTGCCTTGCTTCCCTTTTGTTATACCCAAGAATCTAAACATTTTCAAAATTTGAAACATTTCAAAGGGCAATGAAGCTCTGTTCCCATCAGCGCTACTTTATCATTCCTGCCTCAGCCCAAAAGTCTTGGTCTTTTTTACTATTGGTTTGGGTTTTTTTTGAAACCTAAGGGTAGTTACTGAATTCAGCTCTGAAAGACAAAATTTTAGAAGTCTTATTCTTGTAACTCTTCTAATACTGTTATTAAATCTGGCGAAAGGTGACTGTAATTTTAACTGCCGTGTCAAGTATTGGCTATTTTAGTCTTATTATTGGCTTCTGAGCAACGCTGAAGAGCCAATACAGGCTGTGAAAACAGCATCAGCCTAGAATCCCCTCCACCTGAATTCTGCTCTGGGTCAGAGGTGAGCGTGAGAGAACTGGAAAGTAAAGGCTGTGAAACAGCAAGGGAGTCAGCAAAATAAGAAAGATTGGCTGAAGCAAGAAGGAAAAAATAGCAATGACGCAAATCAAAGCAGACAGGCAGGTGAAAAACACACATTGAGGCAGTTGAGTTAATAGGAATGCAGAAAAATCATGTTATCATTTGGTTGGAGACCCCATCAAATGTACTTGGCAGAAAAAATTTATTTAGATATAACTTCAGAACATCCCACAAAGGAGCCATTCTGATACGTGAATGCCTCGCATTATCTACGAACACACAGGTGGCTTTTGGGTGCAACATGCTGCATAACAGATGCCTTTGCCTGTGTCTCAGGAGCCACTCTGTGCATTCATTTCGAGCCAAAACACTTTGACAATGCAAAAGATTTGGGAAAGGCTGCTTGGCTGGGGATTATGTTGTGAAGGGAGCATTTAGAACAGAAAATTTGGATTGTTTAAATTGGTCATTAGAGGATAGTTTAACTGGCTTACTGCTTATTGCTTTTATTCCCATAAAACTACTTAATATAATTGTGGAGCCTGAACCATTGTGAAATAACCCTTATTTATATGGATGGATATTGACATCACTGTCCAGTTTGGTCTTTGGTACAAATTTCATTAGCACAGAATGCATAAACACGCGTCTCAAATAGCAATCAATACTTCACTAATATGCCATAAAGTGCTACATCATACATTTACATAAATGATTAAAACTTCTGCTTTGCTAATAGATGCAAACTTGGTGCAGTGCAGAGAACAATGCCTACACGGCATTTACCAGCACTGGCTTCAGCATTACTAAAGTTCAGAGCCAGGGCTCAAGAAACTGCCGCAATACGGAGCCATTGAGTAAGAACTCTTGCCTTCAATGAGAGAATTCTTCTCAAAGAAATGCATTGTTTTTTTTTTCCTTTTAGGGATGACAGTGATTGTAAAAACAAGTCAAGCCCCTTGTCATCTGTATCTGTTTCTGGGCACTGAGACTGATAGACTCTCTTCTCAGACAGTTCCTTTGGAAGAACAATTCTGTGGTTATTTCAGTGATTTAAATGTCTAAGGGAAATGACTGTTGTGCTCCTGGTCCCAGAGATGTCTGTAACTTAAACTTTCCTATTTATGATATGGAAATATTGTAATGATTATCATGGCCTCATGGTCCTATGGTTTGGGTGACACAGGTGGGAAGAGATCCATGGGACATCATCAAATCCTTGTACCCAGAACTACAGTTCTTTGCAGGTTTTTTAGTAGGATTTGGATTAGCTCCTCAAAAGAAAAGGAGTTTATCCATCTGTATGCAGAGTCCTCATCTCCCAAAATTCACAGCATCCCTCTGAAGTATTTGTAAACACTTCAATATTTTCATTGCTATGCTGCTGCTTGTCCAGTCTGCCGCAGAAATACGTTCTTATTTCCTGTTTCTGGAGGGATGTTTGCTTATCTTCTTTCAACTGTCTCGGCCTTCAAGAAATTGAAACAGAAGGGCTAAGACCCCCTGCAAGAGATTTGGTTTCACAGTTCTATGGTAGCCTTTGTTGCTGAATGATGAATACCAATTTAATTATACTTGGGAGCCCCGGCTGTGTTTTCTTTTGTTAAGTCAGAAATGTGAAAATAAGTTTCAGCTACTGTTAAAAAATTGCTACAATGCTACTATAAAATACAGAATTTCCACTGTATCTGGCTTGTTCTACAGCCCTTCTAAATTGAATTCAATTAAGCTGCATGCCTTCTTTACTGTCAAAGATACAAAACTGCTACAGTCACATGTGGAATGTGGTAACGCATTCAATCAGAAGATTTGTCAATATCCCTAAACCGTGTCCTAAGGTGCCTTTTGCTGAAGCTCCTTTTAAACGTGAACGACTGCTGGTATAATAGATACATTTTTATCTATATTAAAGACATGTATTATGGAATGGAACCAAGGGCATGCCATATGACAAACAAGAATTTTGCCACTAAGACTTGTGAGCAGTGTTTGTGTGCGTAGGTGGATAAGTTAGTATCATCACTATAAAATTTCTTTTGTGACATGGGTGAGGAGCCTTTGTATAGACACATTTTGCTTCAGTTTAGTCTTTCTGTAGAATACTACAGACAACATACGCTTCTGGCATAAGGTGGTGCATTTCCAGAGGTTTCAGTGAAGTTTCATCACTTAACATTTGGCAGAAAATTTGACCTTGTTTGGAGAAAACAAAACACAATGCAAAATTCCACTGAGTTCTTAGAAAGTCTCAGTGACCTCCATGGGTACTTCTTGAAGCACTAGAATTATTCATAATATCTGCTTTTGAGTAATTTTGTCTCTGTTGTTGCCGGTTCTTTCCCCACCTCCCCTAAACTTCACTAAACAACACTGGTATTGAAGTAATATTTTCTAAAATATGTGCTCTAGCTGACAAAATGACAGCATGCTGTTAAACAAAAAAAAAAAAAAAGAAAATGTATTTATTTTTTTCTGAAGTAGTGAGATGAGATGAAAAGCCTCATTGTCAGACACTTATCAGAGTAGGCAATTAAGAAGCAGCAGTATGCAATTCACATTCAGAGCATAATTCAATAAATACCTACTGCATATTCACATTCTACAACTAGTAATTACAAACAGATGCAATCAACAGGTCTTTTTCAACATTTTTACAAACCTCATCGAACTGTTAAGAAACCTCAAACAGGAGTTAATTCCAAAGTACACCCACACCACACACTCTCTGCTCAAATGTGTGTGCTTTCAACACACCTCACCCCCCACCTGCAAATAAACACATTAATAAACAAACAAACAGAAATATGTGGGCAGGAAGGATTTATGTAAGGAGAGAATTAAAAAATCAGCATGATTTCAATTATGGGAAAGTGCCCCAAATGTCACCTTTTAAAACAGACTGGGCCTGGATTCTCAGTCCCCGTGGCTTCCCGTTGGGATGTGTAAACCGCAGCACAGTGGGTGCCTTTAGGGATGATGCAGTTACTCTATAGTGCAAAGGTGGCAAGTCAGAAGCAGTCTCTGCCTCTGAGCTGCTCTGTAGTCAAAACACCCGGGAAAAGAAAGTGTCGAGGAAGAAGTTACATGCAAAAGGACATTTCCTTCTTCTTCCTCTTGTGTGTAAAGATGCTGTTCAGAAATCCCGCGTTTGCTTGATGTGTGGGAGTGGCCTATTCAAACCTAAATATATTTTTAACACATTTTAACAGTTGTTGAAACACAATAAACATTTGCAGTTCCACTTGCAGTCTTCCTTCTGCATCCTTAGACAGCATCAGACAAGAAATTGTGATTACAAGGCATGGTAGGAAAATGCCTCTGACAGTATCAACTTAGTTATCACTTAATGTTCCAAATACAAAGCCATCATGTGCCCTGTAATACCATTCTGCTTTCCTGCCTTAAGAATAAGATGCCATAGCATTGTCTATCAGCACTGTCAGCAGTTCTCTCATGGAGAGTGAGAAGTCTCAGATCGCTCATTATGAGGAGAAAGTGAAAGATGTAAGAAGTCCTGCCAACCCTGAGCAGACTGGGAGGGAATAATCTGGAGGGATTCGGGTTTTGTTGCAGTTTTCTTTCCCGTAGTTCTGAAAGTTGGTAACTCATTGCTTTCTTGATTCCCAAGAGAACAGGGAATTTTTCTCCCCTCTACAACTTCCTTTGCTGCAGAATTGATAAGAAGTTATAGCTAATAAAAGAGGAGTCTATGGAACATAGATGGATAAGGCACTAGTAGAGGCATCAGGAGCTCCAACACTGATTTATGGGACAAGTGACTTGGGGCCACGTGTAGTAAACAAGTTGAGCATTGTTCACAATCTTCAAATTACATCCCCAAACTATTCCAGCTGAATACTGTAATCATCGGGCTATGTTTTCTAGTGCTCCCGTTTCTGGCTTAATGAATCTTGAATTCCTCTCTCCACAGGGGTCAGCTTTAAGGGGACAGTTGGAGGGTAGTATTAATTTTGGGACAATCTTTCCTCCTCTGAAATCTCCTCTTTCAGATCCTTTCCCAGTCCCCAGAATATAGCTGTTCTGGGAAAACTCATTGGACTAAATCTCTGAGAGAAATGACCAGGGGAGAGCACACCAGTAACATCCAAGGGATCACTGGTGGACATCTAATTGCTGTGTCTGATCATGCTCAGTTGCAAGTGGGAACTGTTCCTAGGGCAGGGGCTGGAAATCTTTCATTGTAACACATAAGACTGTATTTTTTTATTTTTTCACAAATTGTAGGTAAGGATGGTGTTAGAAACTTACAGGGAGCTGGGACATAATGTATCTTAAAGGGATAAATTACTACCAATCAAGTGATGAGCAGTATCATCACCCTCTCTGCAAGGCAGAGGCTGTCTTGTTGCCAGGTTTCACTGAGTTAAAAATTTTGGTGAATGCTGTGTTTGTAATCATGTGTGTAAGTTGTTCAGCCTGAACGAGGAGGAAGAAATCCATTCCTCTTAAAAAAAGATGATTCTGCACCATATGCTGTGAAAGATAATTTTTAGGTACTCAAGGAAATTTTGAGTAAAAGCTGTATTACCTCTGGGAAGCATGGTCCTAAAGGACAGGAAGAGGGAGTGTGAGTATCCTTGGTACTTAGGTACGTATATTCTGATTCAACCTCATTTTATAATCTTCAGTAATTGGATATAGTTTTTCCCCATGTATTGAATGCTCATTACTTTAGGAAAGCATTTTGTGATAAATGTGTAGAAAGTGTTTATTAAGCACGCAGTATCAATTTATTTAGCTGATGATTGAGCTGAGGGCCTTGTGCTGGTTTATAGCAGAGCATAAACCAAGGCAAAGAGAAAGAAACAATAATTCAGTTAAATGACAAATAAAAAGAGGCATGGCTTTGCTGCTGATTTACTCTAGCTGTACGAAGTGCACATAATTTTCATTATCTCTGGTAACAGATGAAGGACACTTGCTTTCTTTGCATCTTTAGGATATACCAGTCCCAGAGTCTTCTGTAGCCTTCTTCACCCCAACCACCCCAAAGTGCTTTCCGAGTTGAACCTGTGTAGGGGAATCAGTTTCCTGAGAGGAAGTTCCCCGTGGGACAGAAGGTGGCAATTGCTCATTGTGAGTAGGACTGTTCTGAAATGTCTGAGGCAGGTGGGATGGCACTGAATCTCAGAGTTACCCGAGGGCAAAACTGAGCCCATTTAAAAAAACGAGAAGTTAGGGAGTTCTTTAGTCTTCCCTAAAGAGACCATTGCAGGTTTGATACTGATTTCTTTCTGGGTGATATTTACCAGACCAGCTAGAAGGATGAGAGTCTCCAGGCTGTTCATGGTGATGGCACATGGTCTGACTTAAATATGGAGCACCAAATCAGCAATATAGCTAGGAAAATTCCCACTGATTTGAATTGCTATGGGACAAGTCCCAAGGGCTTTTAGTATGTTTCCGAAATGAGCAGCAGTCCTGCCCTCCTCACGCTGGCTGTGTGGCCACTGAACCGTCAGGCTTTAATTTGCTATAGCTCATCTTTTCTCGTCAGATCTGCACATTCATGCAGCATACCAAAGTTTTCTCATTTCATTTTGTTTCCCTAAATGCAGCCAGTCATAAGCTCATAGATTCAGACATATTCTTTTAAGGAACCCCCTACCTACACTGCTTCTGTATTCAACTAGACACAAGGGTCAGTAGTTTTCCGCACCACGATTTCTTTCTCATCTCTCGCTCTGCTTCTTCTAGCCTGGACCAATTTTTCATTAAGGAGAGCTCAGCAGTAGAAAGAACACATGTGGCAGCAAAAGCAGAGTGATTTTTTCCATTTCCTACTGCCATACAATTTTTTATTTTGAAATCTAAGCACAACATGTGGCATGCTGTTCTTCAACTCAATGAATTGGTAACTTGGTTCTCTGTATGTTGTCACTAGCAATCATGAACTGGGGAAAGGCAATCTGTCCCAGTACTGTTCCTTCCTAGGCAGGGGTAACAGAAGCTTTGCCTTTTAGATGAAAGATTATTCATATCCTTCTACTCAGACAGTCTCATATAGTGATTTTCTTTGGACAATGCAAAAAAAAGTTAAAATTCGCACCTCCAGGATCCTGTCTAAACACTGCAGTTTATTTCATGCCTCTAAGTCAGAACTTCATTAATCAAAATACTTGCTACGGAATTTCTAACTGCCACTTTACTGGCTACTCTGGGTTGCTTCCTGAAGTGTCCACATGTGTGGGTTAAATGAAAGATAGAGCAACAGGCTCAATTTGTCTTTGCAGAGTTTTATTTTTCCCTGTGCAAGGATGGTGAATGGTACATTCTTAATTTGGGACATTTCTTTCAAGTAATCAAGCGCCTTATTTGCAATCAGAGGGACTGGAGTTTGAAGAGGCTCTACAGGTATGGCCAGATGACCAGAAGAAATTGCATTTACAAGCCATGATGCCCATCTGTGGAGGGTGGTAATTTTCAGCTAATGAGTGGTTATGTCTTAGGATGCACTAACGTGGTCTCTTGTGATCATCTGTCCACATTCTTACTCTTGTTGGAGGTACAGTGTTGAAGGCTTAATTAAGTGCCAAGTCTCTTAAATATTAATGATAATTCTGCTTCCTTCTACAGTCTTTCTAATTCACAGCCCACAGTGCTGTAGACAGGGAACCAGGTGCTTTTAGTGCAAGTACAACAGTGTGTTACGGTAAATGGCCACATTCAAATTCTGGCATAAGAGGGAGACACATCAAGAGGCGACCTACAATGGGATGAAGCATAGAATTAATAGTATTGTGGAAAAGCCAACCTGTAGCAGGCTAGGAGGCAGTCCACAGGCAGAGCCTCAAACTCTTAACAGGAAGAACAGTGATTTCAAAAAAACCTCTCGTGTGCTTTGCTTAGGCCTCCTGGAGAATCCCCTCCCAGAAGTAGATGCTGCCATGGGAACAGAAAGAAAGAGCCCTTTAATATTCTGTGCATTAAGTAGACGTGCTATCAGTCTGCTTTTAGGATGGTAGCGTTTCTGAGTTTAATGATTAAAGATGCAAAAGTATGGTCTGGTTTTGTACTTCCCAATGAAAATTAGACTCTCCAGAGACTATGGATAAATGACTAGATAGCCCAGAACATAATTTGAGCAAGTTCCAGACCACTGACCAGAAGAAAATTCAACTACTAAACACAAAGACATGTTTGCAGCCATGAACACTATCTGACAGGGTAACTAGATTATGTCAGATTTTGCTTACAGGCAACTAAAAGTAAATAAAGCTGAAAAAATTCTTTACAGTGTACGACTGTAGGTGGTGAAAAATAGCACTCACAAAGAATTATGATCCAAGTCAGAATTACCTTTATGTCCCTAATCTGCTCTCAAGGCTTCCTTTTTGTCTTTAAAATAAAAAAAAGCTACAACCTTAATATTTCTTACATGTCAGCTCAGACCCCCGTGGGTTAATACATTCCGCAGTCTTGTTGTTTACTTCTCATTAAGCTAAATGTTTTATGCAAATCATCTGACATAAAGCCAGACGACCAATCTAGAAAGGCTGTAATTCCATCTGATGAGTTCATTCAACTGAAATCCGTACTTAATTTCCATAATTATACTACCCTATTCTCATAATGCGAACTGATTGCTGCAAAAACACAAAATAGCTAAAATGCATTCAGATTTAAAATATGAAAATGATATGTCCCTTTGGGCACAAGAGTTCTGTTTTACAAACAGTTTCTCTATTTTCTTTTTTTCCCTCTCACAAAATATCTCTTTATTTAAGGCTGTGCCAGACTAATTTAAACACTATTAAAATGATAAGAGTTATTTCTAATGCATTTTTGTCTCGATAGTGAAAAAAATGGAAGAAAGTAGGAGGGGAAACGAAAAGAAATTTGAGAAAAAAAATATTACACCAAGGCATTAGCAATTATATTAATGTATTATGCTCAGAAGCCTGAAGATTGCTATCTTCCTTGTCACGGAGCTTAAACTTATAACAAACTGTCTGTGTTGCTGACAAGTCTAAGTATCTTCTTAATTATAGAATCAGGCAAATTAAGTTAGTACTGCACCAATCAGGCTGTAAAAGACCTAGCGTATCTGCTTTTCACATGGCTTGAAGGAGCCTTTCAAAACTCATGCCCAAACATCTTGTTTGGTTGCCCAGAACAAGAAGGAAAGCTGTGCTGCTAGTTTTGAATTGGTTTTATTCTGGTATTTGAAGGAATCTAGTCTAACAAACAGTGGTATCTATTCAGTGTGCTCCATCCAACAGGTTCCTGAAGTACTCCAAAGTTTGAGCTCACCATAACTCTCCTAAGAACTAAGTCACTGAGTAACTGGAAGGCCAGGCTTTTTATCTTTTTTCTGTCTGGTTTTATAACCACAGTCATCTTAACGGAGAACAACAGTTACAAAAAATTGTACTTAAAAAAGTGGAGCAATACTCAGAAAAACTGATTCAAAGGGCAGGATGCAAAAGAGGCATGTAAAGAGGTTGAATGGCAAGAACCAGATGGAGTTGCCAACCCCTGTTGGTGCACAGTCTTCACCGTAAGTGGTTCCTGAACAGCCTGCAGAAAGAAACTTGTGGCTGTTACCCATGGAGTAAGAGCAAACTAATCACTCCACCTCAGATATGCTGTGTATGAAAGTACTCTGATATTCAGGAATGTATGCTTCTGTTCAGTATAAAGCATCTTATTGTCTTGCTGTCTGCTACATGGAACAAGAACATTTTTTCCTTGGATAACTCAGGAAGACAGTGGCTATTTTTGGTAAAAGTCACTGACTCCCTCTCTCAGGTCCTACCAGTTCCCTGTGTACTGCATGGTCTTCCTTCTCCAGCGTCAACTGAGAGTCCTTGAGTATACCATGGTTTGTGACTGCCCATTTGTCTGTCACCTAGGATTTGTGTTACCAAGTCATCCTTGACTGGTAATCTCTCATTAGGAAGCAATTCATCTCTACTAATGATAATTGTAATACTGTGCTTTGAAACCCAGCCTCCTTCTCTGTGGGGGGAAAAAGAAGAAATTGCAGCAGTTTTATTTCTATTATATTTTTAATCACTTTTGTCTCAGATATTTTGTCTTCGTCTAAACTTCTTTTGTGTGTAGTAGCTGGTTTTAGGATTTGCTTGAACTCTGTGTGCTCTTAATTTGCAAGAAGCTGAAAAACAGTTCAGTTTTTTGAAATCTTTCAGAGGCTTGACTGTGTAGTAGACAGTTACATATGATGGATGGTGAAACCAGTTAAATATGCCACACCACTGTGAGTCTGTGCAATAATATTGCTGCAGGAATTCTATAGAATGCAAATAATTCTGCTGTTACCATGATGACCTTTCTGGGGAAAAAAGAGAGCAGAATCACATTATAGCTTTCTAATAAAAATAAGAAGTAATCCTGTTAAATTCAAGCTCATCCAGCTAAATCACTTCAGCTTTCTCATAACCCTAGTTTAAATATCCTTAGCTGCTTTTCTTGTAATGAGAAGCACTCACAGATAAACAGCATCAGCCATTGCTATGTGGGGAGATGGATGGCAGTCCATTTGTCATCCTTGCCCAATAATGTTGAAATATGCAGCCTTACATCCTTCTTCAGTCAGAGAGAAGTTCATTGGGCACATGCATTTGGGAAGTGATTAAAGAACTGGGGCAAACACGGTACTTCTGTGAAGTTACCTGAGCCTCTATTTAATGATCTGTTCTAAGAAAACATGTAGTTCAGCAGAGCTCCTTGCTGGGACACTTGCTGGTTATGCTTCAGAAGACAGAGTGTCACTTACTTAATTGTCAGCATCACTTCCCAGAGCAACTGGTTATTCTGGAAGAATGAATTCTCCCTTATTCAATTAGGTTAATGGACTGACAGTGTCTACACCCAAATGCTCACTCCAGCTAACTGAAAAGCTTTCTGTACTGAACACAAAGGTTGTTCATAGCCTTACGGATTATTAAGTTGATATTTTTTAATCAGAACTCAGGAGAAAATATTGTTCCGTAAGTCAAGTCCTATGAATTTTACAGTTCAGAGAAGTCCCTTTAAGAAACTAAATTGCATTTTACTTGTATGCAGGAAAGGCTAATGGAGCCAATTTGAGAAGGATGTCATTTGTTCTGAAAAGTGTTGGCCATTGTAGATTCCTTCATCTATTGGAGAGAAAGAACTAATTTTATACAAGATGAGCCTAGTTCTGGATGTAGCAGTTAGGATTTGCATGCACGGAGTGAATCTGCTTTTACAGGGCTTATTTGCATGAAGCAATTTGGATGCAACTTGGTCATAAAAAGACTCTTGTCTGTATTTCACTGGAGTTTTCTAAGTGGTAAAAAATAGTAATTACTTAATGAGGAATATAAGAATATTTTTTCAGTGCCTGTGCCTCCCTGGAATGTACCTTGAATTGATCTCAGTAATACTGTTACTGCAGCAGTGTTCACCAAATACATATTTTGCTTGTTTCTCTCTGCCCTTCCTATTCCTGCCACTCAAAATTCCATTAAATCAAATGGATTGGGTTTATATCACATAAAATTTCCATGAGTTGCAGCACTGATTTGCATATCAGTTGAGAAGACTTAACAGTTAGTAGTATTTTTATTGTGGTTCTAAGTATTACCACTTTAATTTACTACACAACTATCACAATTTTTTATTTCTTATCTTGAATTCTCTTTTAATGAGATACCTGTGTGCATCACAGAACCTGTTGGTTTGTGTGTCTGAGGAATGCAGTAAACTAACCAGCTGTAAGCACTCCATTGCCATTGCTACTCTCCTCCCCGTACCTTCTAGCTTGTTTACAGCTAGCTGCTCTGTCTGCACGCTGTTCTGCAGGCTGTAACACAGGCACAACCAAGGTTGCTCCGCTAATACAACTTCCCAGTACATTGTACAAAATCTAGCAGATAAAGCATGGTAGCTGCAGATGGCTGTTGCTGGAAATACCCTTTCCTTGTTCAGACAATTTACAAAGTGCCCAGTTATAGTAGTATCCTACAGTTAATAACAGAAAATGTGGATCTTGAGGCTTAGCTGCAGATCTTCTAAACATCAGACCTTGGGAGCAGAGGTAGTTGAATGGTCACTGAGAAAATAATTCAAAAAAGGATTTTCAGAGTGACTGTTCACTGCCTTCAAGACAGCAGTTCCCTAAGCCGAGCCTTCCCACTGAGGATGCCTTGTGCTATTCTCAAACCAGTGTAAAGCTATGGCGATAAAAGACCCAAACTCAATTGCCTTATGGAGATGCGCGAGCAAGTTACTTCATTTTTTTGGGCCCAATTCAGCAAAGCAGTTAAGCATGTGCTTCTGCCTCATTAGAGTCCAATAGTGCTTTAAACACATCCCTTAAAAAGGAGTTTTAATCTTGCTTCCACTAGGTGGAACGAAAATAATTAAGATGAAATAAGCAACTAAAGAGACATTTGGGGGATAGCAGGGGGACACTATATATAGAGATGCTTAGTATGGAAATAATATTTATGAACATGTGCAAATATTACTGCATTGTACATGAAGCACCTCTGGTAACAGCTTAGTATTTTTTCAGGCTAAAGGGAAATTCAACAATAGAATATTTCCTTTGCTAGAAGATCTTTCTGTGAGAAGTGGATAACGGTGCAGAAGGAGGGGGAAAATAGAGCTACTTCTGGGGGGAAAAAAGGAATTAAACTGAGGAGTGTGACTGGCAATCTGCTTTGCAGACTCACACCAATTTTACAGACCCCGAAATTAATTGAGGTAATTTAGGGATGATTAAACTATTGGAAGTCTTTATTCACTCTTGGTCTAAAAGTTTTCATTGAAAATGTGCTCTCTGGATACTGGAAGAGTAATTGGAGTTCATGTACTGGCTACTAATTGAATGGCTAATCAAAATCTATTATTGCATCTCCTCCTGACAAAAAAAAATGTTCTGGAGTGTGATTCAACTCAAATTATCTAACATGTCTATAGATTCAGCCCTCCTAATCTTCAGAGAAACAATTGTGCAGAGCAAATATTGACACATCATGTACATGCCAAGTTGCCATCTCCACTGCTCTTTTTTTAAAAAAATAAACTTGATTTTAATTTTTCTCTAAACCTCATATGATAATCCGTGCATGTTTACTTTACAATGAAGCTGCCTAGTTAGTACACTTGCAATTAAGTTCATATACAAAATGTTTATATTAGGTCAACATTTCAAGCAGAAGGCTCTTTGGAGCTCCCAGAATTGCTTGTGGCCCTGAGTAGCATCCCCATTTGCGTGAAGAAAACAGTGTTTTAAAGTACTGACCAAGTTCATGTACGTTTGCCTAACAGATTTAATTACAAATCTTGCACTGCTCTTACAAGTTTAGCCTGAAGAAATGTGATCAGGTTAAGCTTTCCAAGGTCCTTGGGATGGTTATGAGATGTCATGATCACTGGAGTCTCAACCTGGCAGTAAATTAACTGACTAAACTAACCCCATGCACGTGATTTTGCAAGCTTATGTAGGTGAAGTCAAATGTCTGCCCACAAGTCACAATCATGGACACTCTGTTACTAGCTCAAGAACAAAATTAGAATTTGTCGTTATCTTATTTTTATACTGGTAGTACAGGGCAAAGAGTGGTACCCTGAGTGGTACATTTGCTCAGCAGAGCATAGCACCGAGTGGATATGGTAGACTGTGACCTGAAAAAGCACTGTTGACACATCCTTGTGGTGCAGTCCCTGTGTTTACACCTAATCCTGCTTATTCACCCTGCTTGAGTGAAATACCTTGCTAGCAGCAGAGCTGGACATAATGCTGCATTGTGCAGAGTAAATAAATAAATCCGCTATCTACTTAGTGTTGACAGTATGGCCATCCATAGTGCAGATTTGATTGTCAATCTCTAATATGCAATTAATTTATCTTCCAAGTATATGTCCAGTTTCTCCTTGAGTCCATGTAAATTTCTGGCATCTGGAGCATCCTTTTGCAAAGATTTTCCCAGACCTGCTACCTGTAGTGGTAGGAGTTACCTGCCTTCAGTAGTTTGGAACATGCTCCCCCTCTTTACTTCACTTGATGCTCCCACTCTTGCACAAATGAGATAGTGAACAGTTCGTAAATAATTACTCCCTCTCCATCCTTTCAGAATGTTGTATACTTCCATCATATCCCACCAAATGATTCTTTTCCTAGGTTGAATAGTCCCAATTTGCTCCATTATTGCTTTTATGGAGAGTTATTGCACAGCCTACTTTCCATTTTCTGAAATTTTCCACTTCTAATATATTCCTGTTGAGGTGGGAGAACCAGCCCTCTGCACAATATTCAAGGAGTTTCTGTAATGCCTCCTTGTGTGATGCATATGGTTGTATCCTCCTTTTTCTCTAGGCCTGAGACATTCAGGTCTCTTAGATGTCCCCTTCAAGGACTTTTAGACTAGTTTTATAAGAGTTTGCCTTTATTACGTAACTTATTTTTTTTCCTCCTTTTTTTCTTTGGCTTTTATTTTATAGGCTTCTCAAGAATATTCCAGAATTATGGCTGTATCACTTTAAACAATATGTCCGTAACATTTTTGTCTTGCGTACACTTTAACAAATAACTGTATCAACAGGAACCAAAAAATAATCACTTCAATTCACCTCTTTGTGAATTGCTAAGGAATACAGTCACTCAGAACCCAACTGTGTCTCTAGAGCTTTTCCTATTCTAATTGTTCACTGAAAGGCAAAAAAAAAAAATTAAAAAAAAATCTTATTTTATTATCAGCCTGAATCTTGGATCTCCTTCTCCCACTAGTCAGTCCCTGTCATGGATGCAATCCAGTGCCATCTAAATTCCACTTTATCTAAATTCCAGTTTATCTAAATTTGCAATCCCGTCAACGGCAGATGCACTGTGGGAACATCCACCTTCATTTTAATTGGTAGTTTCTGGATATTTGGCTGCCAGCAGGGCCGACAGTTGTGCCCCAAAAGGTAAAACAGAAATGTATGAGCCACTTTTCGAGTACCCTCCAGATTACCTTTGTTATGGTTCTCAGTGGTGCTTCATTCACTTTTTGTGAAAGAACGTTCACCTGTGAGACCGTAATAAGCAGGTTATTAGAAGCCAGAAATATTCTACTTTGATTCTTTGGAGAGATGACAAGCTCCCTGCGTAACTGGAGTGACTTGAGCAATCAACCTCAGCAGGAGCTTACTCTCTAGTTCTAGCCCATTTATAATCCATACAATATTTCGCTGTACTCTCGCTAAAGACATATGTTCATTCTTTTATATATTTTTTATATGGACTTCACATTATGGCTTCTTAGATGAGAGTCTTAATGTGAGATCGTGCATACATTACCCACATACAAATAAATTATACATGTTCTATTAGTTCTCCTTTTTCTTCATCACCTGTCATGTATGAACCAAGATACCAAAATTATTAAATGGCTTGCAGTGCTGCTTAGGATATTCTCACTTTTCTAATACATTACTTATTTCTATTTATTGGACTAGAATGAAGATTAAAATTGGAAAAGATATTTTCGTAGTTTTTCTACTTGGAAAGAGAAGCCAAACAGAATGAACTGATTACTGCATCAATGGATACCTAGATTTTGTGTCAGCGTGTAGGAGAGAGGCAGTGATTGGAATGAGAAATCATTTTGGTTGGTAGTTTACGTTTATGATGGATTATAAAATACAATTATTTACTACTTAATGCAGTGGGAAGAACTGCAGCATTCTTAACCTTTGATTCAGGGCGGGAGTGAAATACTCACCAATTTTCAGCATAAAAGTGGCCCATGTTATTCTGATAAAAGTCTTCGTAAGTTGTAAGTCGGGAACCAGCCTCAGTTGTAGGTAAGCATTTGGAGTGACCATGGTAGCATTGACTTTTTAGTAGTAGCCACTGGAGTAAGGACGATCAGGACTTAAAGATGCTAAAGTGAATCCCAGATGAATCATCTGTTGAATGACTGGGTAATTAAGTACTCCTTTTCTGAACATAACCTTCTAGAGGACTTTGAAACATTAGAAGGACTTGCTGCAAAAAGACGAAGAGCAGAAATTGTTGTGATGAGCAGCCTGTAGTAGTTCTCCCTGTAAGCACAAGCGGGAATCTTGTTTTTCCAGTCCTTTGGTAAAAAAAAAAGAGTGGTAGATATCCATAGATTCCAGGTCAGCATTTCCTCCCAGAGCGATACTCTCATATCAGTAATTGTAGTCACCTATGACATGTGACGAGCACAGAATGACTGTCTATTCCCAGTAAATACATTTCAGGATGTTAATTAGAATTTATTAGTGAAGTGCAGCTACACTGCAAAATATGTATCCTCTCAGTGCGTGTTCTGGGGTTTGGATCAAGAGCACTGAGGAAAATGACATGATTTTGATGCCTGACTATTCTGTGTAAAGGACTGAAGGCTGGTAGAATACTTTTCATTTTCCACTCCCACCATCGCTCTTGAATGCTTATTTAAGTTCTGAAAAGAACTTTCATCAAAATTGAGTTCAGTTCTTTTTTAGACTTCATTTCTTGTGAATCTTCCACCAAGCAATTTTAATCAAAATAGCCAAGAGTAATTTTAACAGAAAGCACATCTATAACTGTCAGTGTTCATTCCAGAAACCTTGATCTAAAAGTTTGATTATGGGAAACACAAATATACAACAAATTCTATGTCTGCCACAGAAACAATTTATGTTCCTAATACTGAATATTTGTAAATGAGTACCCAGCCAGTAACTATTCAAGTAAATTTATTGCCACTGAAATAATGTCAGAAACTTACGAGCTGTTCATGTACAGTTCAGTAGAAACATGTGAAATAACTTACAACTGTTGCTTGAATTTTCTGTGAGAAGAAATTCTCTCTTGCTCCCTCTCTTTCATGTTTTTTCTCTCTCTCTCTCTCTCTCCCTTTCTCTCTGTTTCTCTCCATTAGTAGCAAAAAGATGAATCCTTTTTGGAGAGATTTTCTCAGTGCCAGGGTGCTGTATATGTGTGATAATATGCTGAGACATTACTAATAATAAACTAAGCTGACTCCTTAGATCTGATTCCTTAGAGTTGCAGCCAATCTGGGTTGTGTGTCTGGTGTAAAATAACTCATTTTCACCCTCTGCCTCTAGAGATGAGTTAGATTATGATGGGAGGGGAAAGACAGCTCGGAAGGGGTTTCCTCCAGGGAGATGCTTCAGTGAATGTTTGCCACTTCATTTATATTTTCTGCTGCTGGCAGACTTAAAACCAGCCAAAGCTCAGGGAATTTCAAAGATAACCAAAAGCCACCTTTTCTCACCACCTCATCTGCTGCAATGTTTTTTTCTCAGCAATAGCTGAGGATCACGTTTCTTCATAAGTTACTTTCAATAAGAGACATTTTGATCTAAATTGATTGTCCTCAGTTCCCAAAGCAATCCTTGAGATAAAGGCTCTCCTCATGCATTCATTCTTGGTTGGCAGCACCCACCACGAGGCCTAACAGCACCCGTCTCCTATTCATCTGCTCGGAGGCACGGCACTGTGGATCTAATCCAAATGCTCTGCCACAATTGTTTTTGGGAATAAGCTCATAGAATAGTTATGTAAACAGGAAAAAATGCATTTCTAAGATGGGTTTAAATGCTCTAGATATAAAATGTGCTTCCTTCCTGTAATGCCATTCAATAAGAAAACAGTCTTCCAACGTATTCCATTCTACTGGATGCAGCACAATGCAGTCCTATACACTGCAGTCCTCAGGCACCTACATCTTTTTCCCTGACCTCATTATCTGGATGGCAGCACTCTAGAATTAAATTTTCAGCCTTATAGAAATAGACTGTACTTCTTACAGTGAGCATTCCTTTCCAGTAGAATTGTTGAACACCTTTTATTTCTTTTTTTGTGCAGCACTAGCTACAATCAGTCTATTCACATCTGTTCATCCAATGGCCCTAATTTAAAAAAAAAAATCTCCTTGTCAGTAGATAGTATTTCCCTTAAATACTGAAGTTTTTTAAAAGAACAACTGTGTCAATAAGGACCATAAAATAAACTGGTGTCAAACGCAACATGGAATCTAGTGGCTTTATTCCAAGCTGCAGGGTAAGGTCAGTCACAGATGAGTAGATTAGTCACATCAAGGTACAAGCAAACCTACATATTTTCTTGAATTTCTATAAAAAGCATTTGTAAATCAATTTTAAATACTCTGCTTTTTCCCCAAAGGATAAATATAGGTGTAATTCAGCCCTGATCTCATTTTTTGGGTGTTCTACTTCCCCTATTCATTAGTAGAAATAAAAAAGCAGATGAGCAGTGAGAAGAGAAAAGCTATTGTGTTGTCTCTCTTTTGAAGGAAGTAAGAGGAAAGAAAGAAATAAATGGGACCTGTACTGGTCTTCCCTTGGACTTGTGTGTAAGAGCAAGATTTGAATAGTCTTTGCAGGGAGAAGGATTCTTGTCTACCCAAACTTTATCCCTGCCACTCAGCCAAAAAAAGAGCATCGGAGAGCAGTTAACATTTAACACAGCAGAAGGAGTGGAAGTTAGCTTGTTATAGCAGAGAAGAAAATCCTCAATAGGAAAACAAGACTTTTCTGAGAGGAGAAGGTTGCAGAAGACCTTGTAGAGGGTCTAAAGGCAAAGAAAAAGAGTATTTGATGATTGTGTCAAAAAGGTGTTTTCTTTGGTTGAAAAGTTTATTCTTGGAACAACATATTGTGCACGATGGCACTAAACCGTCACACTTGTTACATACTCCACTTTCAAGTACAGATATTGCAGATATTTTTAAAGTACATGGAAGTTACCACAGCCTTGAACACTGGCATACCACAAGAAGTCATGAGGGAAAGAAAAGTTGTGTGTTTTTGACTCATTTGCAGAGCATTTGCAGAGGATGTAGTGTAATATCAAGAACACAATTTAAATCTCAAGGTGCCAATCCTGGTGTAGGGTGACTGCCTTTCTTCCTCTTCTTAACTCATCTATGGAAGCTTAAGAGGCATCCAAAATACTCAGCTATAACCCAAGAGTTTTTGGCTCCTAGAGCAGTGTCCAACCACCTGAAGGAACCCATGTTTACAACCGTTGGAAAAGAGGTGGTAGGCTGGATGGAAGCACCTTGTAGGTCGGATCTGACCTATGACTGCACCTGGCCTATACTGATCTAAATTTTCCATCTCTGGTGTGAAAGATCATGGATTTCTCACATGCTTTTGCGGAGGAATGTTTTACTAAAACACCTTCTGTAAAGACACATCCAGACTGAATCTGAAAAAAATTATTTTAACTTTTTGAGCCTCTATTCTATTCTCTTATCTTCCCGTCTTTTACTCCACCACATTAAAAAACTACAGGACATGACTTTTTTTCTTTTTCATCCTCAAGACACCTTTTTTCTTTTTTATGATAACCTAAATGGAGTGAGCTTTTATGAACCTTATTGTAAAATATCTATTTGAATGCAAGAATTTCTCTATCAGACTCTTGAGTGTTCAGTGAGGAGATAAAAATCACATTTCTGTTTCTACTTACATTGCCTCTGTTTACATAAAGATTTCATTAGTTCTTTTTGGTACAGCATCATCCTGGAAAGTCATCCAATCAGCTCCATATCCACTCTGAGCAGCAAATCTTTTTGGAGCAACTTCTTTCCAAGCTATAAATCCTTTGTGAGGCAGTCATGGCCAGCATGCCTTGTGTTTAGCTACATCCACTTGCATTTCGCTGTGTATAAATGCCCTTTGCTTGAATTCCCCCAATTTACCAAGCAGTTCTGTTCAGGTGTCTTACCAATTTTTCTCTCAAGCAATAGCTACAGCAGCCACCAATTTTCTGAATAGTGATTTTATGTTTAATTCTGGTTCACTGATGAAAATATTGAATTCTAGTAGGCAGTGATGCACTAAAATTGCATTTTTCCATGACAGCTTTCCTTAAAAATACGTTTGTAAAATCTGCCATGCGGCTGGTTATTAATCCAGTTAATGTTTATGTTAAGAAAGTATAATACTAAATTTAAACAGAATATTGTGAGTTACAATACTCTAACTTCACATTTATAGGAATTTAAGTGTGTTAGCTCCATAAACTGCACTTGTAATTTTACCGGGATATGAAATTGGGTTAGTCTGGCAGAACTTTATTCCACAGAACCATGGTGACTCCCAGTCCCTTTTAAATCCTTTATCAGATGAGTTCCTTTGCAGATTTTTGATGATAAGCCAACAAGCCTTTGCTGAGCCATTTCACTTGGTCTTCCTGAATACTACCTCAGCATTTGTGCTCTGAAACATTTCCTGAATTTTTCAGTGGATTACTTGGGTAGTCTAGGTATTTCCTAAGCCTGTTCTCATCGAACTCTTGAAATATATCCATTCTTTCTGACATTTGACTTTCTGATAGGCTCTATTGAACATGCTCTTGGAAAATATTCAGTAATCCTTATGATTGGATAACACTTCCATGTTTCTCTCGCTACAGCATGAAAACTAACAAAAATAGAATTTAGGTAGAAAGCTCGTCACCTGCTGTTGAACCCTCCTTGCACTTGTGGGCTTTGTTTCCTTTCTTTTGCCTAACGAACTAAAATGCAAATATAAGAATTTGTTTTGCTGAAAGAACCCTTCTGTCTCTCAGGCTTCCTTTCTGCTTGTAAAATGCCACAATACTTGGTTTAGAAAGCCTTTTTGGGTATGCTAATTTCAGTAAATTCAGTATATATGTGCTGTTTGAGCTCAAGTCAGCTGGGCACTGGGAATTTAAAAGAGAAGCCACAGGAAAAAAACAGTTTGGGAAGGAGGAAAAAAAAAATCCTTTAAAAAGCAGAGAGTTCTTTTCCTGGTTTTCCCTGGATACATTTAATAAGAGGAAAAAGACTCTTGCAGTGACACCTAATTGCTTTAGTTCCCGTATATTCCCTCTTCAAAACATTAAAAATTACAGATCTTTTTCTGGATTTGAGGACAGCTGCGAATCACTTTTCACTGGCGAGAAGACAAAGGATCACAGACCCCACACACACAAATAAGAATATTAATAGATTTTCTGTATTTCCTGGCACAATATTTTTTCATATTTCTGGACATACACTCATTTCATACATCGTGTTACCTCCATCATCTGTAGGACTTGCACCACTGGGTCAAAAAATGCCCCATATTAGAAGGTCACCCTTCATGTGACAAGATGTGGCAGGAGACAGATTTGCCAGGTGCAACAGTCATCTCACTTGAGCAAATTGCCAGGCATGTACTCACAGTTCCCCTGATAACAGGGTACATTTCTTCCTAAACTTGAACATGATCCTGTTATTAAACTCTTCTTTACACCTTGGTCTACATGACAATTTTTTCAAGGTTTAATATTGGTCTAGAACTGAAAGGAAAACAATGTTTGCTTTCTAATTGCTCTACTTATTTTTAGTTTGATCTCATTTTTTTAACATTAAAATGAAATCTTTCCAAAGCAACTGCTCCATAAACCAAAGTGACAGCACTTAACGCTGCTCCAGCACATATGTCTGTCACTCAAATAGACAGCCGTCTGTAAACACTTATACGCAACTTCATTCTTCCATCAGAAACCTTGCTGTTCCCAAGTCAAAACAGAAACACGGGCAGAATGTAATTGTTCTGAGAACTTGTTCCACAGTTTCTGTGCTGCGATACTGGCCTTATTTCACTGGGGAAGAATAGAAGTTTTATGGAGCTGGGAAAACTCGTGTTCAAAAATTACTTATAATTTATATGTGCCAAATGGTACTTCTGGCACCTTAATTATTCCTTGTTTCATTATCCCTGGATTCATGATAGCAGACTGATTCATAGCTTTCAATTTTCCTCACTCTACGACAATACAGGGAGTGGCAAAGCAGCTGCTGTCTGTAGCAATATCTGTCACGGGGGAGACTCCTGAGTAGCGCCCATGGCACTCCTTTGGAGAAGGTCTATACGGTGTGCCGGTTGCTTTGAGAAGTTGTGGAATACTTTGAAAGTTAGTTTAATGATGGTCACTATTTTGTGGGAATGAGTCACCTGGAATTCAGCAGCAATAATTCTTATAACGATGTCATCCTGCAGTACATCTCAGGAAATGGACAGCAGGCAAAAGGCAATGCCTGCAGGAACACTCTGCCAAAGCCAAGCAAACAAAACACACAGGACAATCACTTGTACCAGCCATTGCTGTTTTTTTTTCTTGTAGTGAGTGAGCATCATCCATGCGGGCTTAGTTTTCCTCTCTAGTTTGTAATCATATTCTGCATGTAGTCACTCTCCACAATTTTACTTATTTGGGAAGAGAGGGACACAGCCATTGCAATTACAAATTCATCATCACGATGTGATCCCTCTCCCATTTTTCTAACATGTCAGTACCTTATGAGTCAAGCTGCAAGGTCTGGTTTTAAAAGCCAGAGCCTGTGGTGTATACAAACACTGTGTGGACAGCAGGAACAGGAGCAAGCAAGATCTCAGTGTGTGAGTCCCTTACAGTGCCAAGGTACTTTTTCATCAAATCTTCCACTTTAGTGGTTTTGGAGCTGAGGAATTAAAAAATGATTTAGTCCAGGAACTATGAAGATAGAAGCTCTCTAGGCTGGAATGATTGTGCTTTGGAAAAAAAGTTCATTTTGAAATTCAGAGTCGGTGAACAACCTTGTCCACCAAATTCTGTTACGGTTCAACAAGCTGTGTTAGGTGTGCTCCAGGAACTATGAAGTGTGGTTCTTTAGATCACCACAGCCTTGCCCAGCCTCTGCATGTATTATTCTGCTGTGCTGCTTTGTAGGTAGATAAGTAAGAGTTTTATGGAGGCTGATTATATTTCTGTGGCTCTATTTAAAAAATTGCACTCATGGCTGTCATAACTCAGCTCAATTTAAACTGAATAACACCTAACTATAGAGAGGGTGACATACTGTACTTAACCAGATCTGGCATTGCTTGATGGCGTTTGTAATGAATGCCTCTTTTCCTTCATCGCTCACTCCTAAATTCTTTTCTTCTCTAAACATTCTTTTTATTTGCAAAATTGAGTTGAAATGTCAGTGCTTCATGCTGACATGCTTCAGTTTCTGATGGATTCATTTCTGTGCTTCTCTGTGTTTCTTTTCATTTGTTCTATATAAGAAAAAGGTAATAACTAAATTAGATTTCCAGGGTTAACATCTTGGGTGTAATTTATATTTTGAAGGACCCTATGTAGTGCTAAATGGGAATAACTCTTTGGGCTGTTTGAAAAGGTTCTCTGCTATAACTTTTTATGATTGTTTCCTTTGGTTGTTGGGATGTCTTTGGCAATTATTTTTTCTTTTTTTTTTTTTTTTTTAAAAGAAGCATGTTAGCAAAATATACTAATTTTTTGCTGAATACTTTCACTTTCCTGTTAATACAACACATTCCCCCTTTTTAAAAGGAACCAAAAAACTAGTTAGAAATGAGAAACAAGAAAACATTTTTAAAAAAGAAGTTCTTAACTGCCTTACAGCATAGGCATAGCTATGCAGTCTCATTTCAATAGTGGTCCTTGAAACCATTCAGTGAAAGGGGCTCTAGGAAGGTAAATTATAAAGAAGCTGCAATTTTCAAGGCCATATTGACACCAAGTATTAATTCACTGCATAAAGAGTTGAGACCTCAGTAAAACAAGATGAAAGACCGTCCTTATAAGTTCTTTGTACTTTTTTAGTTGTGTCCAGATTCTAGCATTTATTTTTCAGTAGCATCTTATGCATGTCTTGGAGTGTATTACCAGTGTAATTCTTTTTGCTATCAGAAATTATCCAGACTTTCTTCTGTCCACAATTTAGTTTCATGTTGCAGTTGTAGGAGGCATTGATTTTTTCTGATTTACATAAGAGGCTTTTTTTTCAGTCTGTACTCAAAATTCTCCCATTTTTAATCAATAGGTAATGGCAAGGACAAAGCATGCTAGGCATTCCTCAAGTTTCTTTAGTAGTCTTAAATGATTGTTCCCTCCATTTTAATTAATTCATTTAAAAACTGTACATTTTAGACGTAATGGGGAGAAGAGAATATTTTTCTCGTTTGCTCTGGACCTGTCACATACGAATGATTTATTTGTAGTTGGATAGTTCCATTTCTAACAGGGTGAAAAATATTGATCACATGCATTTCCCTTTTAAGTAGAAGTCCAATTTAGATTACAGAAAACCCCATGACTGTATTATGGATGTGTGACCTGGTGAAGAAGATAAAATACGAACCAGACTCTGGAATGTGAGATGAATCTGGAAGAACAGGTTTAAAACTGCTCAGAGATCTTGCAAGTATTCACTCCCTTACAACCCTGTACTTCCTCCTCCTGTGAAGGGCAATGGACCTATTTTTGGGAGCTGCTTAGCACTTGCAACCTTCTCTGTACTACCTGGGTTTTGAAGCTGAAAGGTGAAATTCACGTGTAGACTGTAAGCAAGCACTTTTTTCATCCTATTTAATGGGTCTCCCCTATAGGGAAAAAAATAAGTAAAAAAAGTCAGATTAACTTTTCAGTAACATGCATGTAGAAATACCACAAGGAAGTCTGCTTCTTGGTATTAAGATAGAAAGCTACAATTTAAAAATCTTTTTACGAGCTTTACAGCAAAGCTGAGAGATGTCTGCCTAATTGATACACAGTCTAAACTTTTATAAACCATAATTATAAAGATTTCATTTATATAATACATACACTCCCGTATCACTTTGCAGAGATAGAAGACAAAGCCTCCTTGCTAATAAACTTACTGCCAAAGCAAACAACTAACAAGGCTGGATGCACCTTGTTGGTGAGGGATAGCAGCAGTTTCTCCCAGTGCATGACATTTTGCATGCACCTTTTTAAGGCTATTCCAGTTACAGGAATTACACTGTCCTCAATCCCCTGGAGAGATTCGGGTCTGAATAACCCATAATATATAGATGTTCCTGCAAACTGAATCCTGTCTTTCCATGAAATTCATCCTTCATTCGGCTGCATGCTGTTGCTATACCCAGCAACCAGGTAAACTGACACACAGCCAACTTGTCATGATTTTTAAACTATTACTACTCACTTTTTGTGTTGACTGAGCCCTACAATCCTCACTCACATCAGTAGTCTTCCTCCTTGTGCCCAGGAGCAGTGCCAGGCATTTCACTGTCCTAGCAGAAAAATGCTGGAGAATCTGACTTGTGGCTGCTAAAACCTGACACTTTCAGTATTCTTTCCTGCACAAGCAGAACACAAAGATGTGTCATTTTCACGTGCTGCTTAAATTACTTAAAATTTAATTTAGACAATTTAAAAAGGTGCAAAAATGTAATCAAGAGCTGCCAACTCGTACTAAATTATTCAGATTGTCGATTGGAAGGGGGATGTGAAAAAATAAGATTTGTTAATGTTTCTAGTTTGTGTTGTCTTGCTGTGGCAATTATACTTTCAAATATGATGTGCCTGGATATGCAAGGACTATGTGCATAACTGATTGATTAGAGAAGCTGGGAATGAGCTACCTGTGCTGTGCTAATTTGAGACAGGCAGAAGGCTCCAGAATGGCCCTGGCTGGGGTTCACACGGCATATGTTTTTATTAGCTTATCCTAAGGAGCTTGTGACAGGAAGGAAGTTCTTGCTGGAAGTAAAGCAGTTGTAAATCTTGTGACAATTTTTTAAATTTTAATTCGTGACTTGTCATGAGGGGATGGGCCCTCCCTTGGATCTCTTTGCCTCTTGACCTTCAAGCAAGCATACCAAGAACACCAAAAAGGCTAAACAAATTCTAGAACCAGGTGTGTTTAGAAGAGAGCCTAGAATCATGAGCTTTTAAAAACAGAGAAAATATCTGAGACAGAAGAGCAATGTAAACAACTCATCCCTCTACGTACATTTCTTGTGGCTTTGCAGCAACAGCTCTTCTTTTCAGGTCTGCTCTCAGCCCAGCAATCTCAGGTAGGTTCCTGGGCTGCCACAATCTCAATACACTTTTCTTTCACACCTTGAGAATTTTTTTTCTTTCCACTGCATCTAAAGCTTTTTCTGAGTCTCCTCTCTCCTCTCCTCAGACATCTTCTGCAAACACTGCAGGGTCCCTACAGGCTGTAACTCTTTTTCCCTGCCCACATCATCCTGCACTGCTGGTATATTATTTCTCTGGGCATTATGGTTTCCTCTCAGAGAAGATGCAGTGATGTCCCCATGCTGTGTGCGGTCACCATCACAAAGTAAAAGAGACTTTCTTCTCTGTGGTCCAACCACAAACCTTTTAAAAGAAAAAATACACACAATATAAGCAGTTGCTGTGAGCAGATGCATTAAATCGTTAGACAGTCTACTGGAAGTGATGTTTAACGTCAAACCAACAGTGCGCGTGTTACACAACCAAAAGGAAATGACGAGGTTTAGAGGACTTCCAGCACAACGGTTGAAATTCGTCTGAGTGGTCACCAGTACTCTGAGATGCAGTTTACCAGCAAGAGAAGGAAGGAAGAAAGGAGGAAAGGAAGAAGCTCTTGTTCTAGTAAAGCTCCAGAAAAGGTGACACAGTAAAGTGCAGCTTAAGGAGTGGCCTTGCTTAGGAGCACCTGGAAAAAGGTACTGTGTGGGAATGGTTTCTGTCTACCCTTCCACTCTTCTGAAGCCTTCTCTCTCCTTCCCTGCACTGATGGGGAGCTGCGCTCACTTTCCTTTTCTCCATCGTGCAATCACTGCGTAAATTTATTTTCTCATGGGTGCAATTTCAGTGACAGGCCCACTTTGTATTTTGTTCTTGAAAAGGTGTGTAAATGCTAGCTAAATATCACAGGATACATCCCTCTCAAGCTTGGTGAGAATGAGGAACTGGAATACACACTCTCACATTAAAAGTGTCTTCCTCTTCTTTCACATGCATTCCAGGATGCATTGCAGGACCTATGCGCTTCTGTCCAAACTAGTCAACACATAGGGACAGAGTTTACTGGATGCTGAGAGAAGCTAAACACCCAGCTCCTCCACAGTAATTTACGTATTTAGCACCGCTGTTAACAGCTCAGACTGTCTCCTTTAGTCTTTTCGTAATTGTTCCTCAGAATGTTCCTCCGAATAAACGTCTCCTGTGGCTTGCGTTGAATCCAGGCAACACATGATTATTTGGCTCTATTTGTACATGAAGGGCCAAACTCAGGTGTTTTGCAAGTGGGTACAATTCTGGAGATGTTGCTACAGTTCCATTCACTGGCACAGAAAGGGAATTGAGCCCATCATCTCTTTCCTTAGAGAGAAATCACATCCTGGCTTTTGTTCCTCCCTGATGGATTTATTTCCTTTCTGCCATGTGTCCTGGCAGGTAAGAGGCAGGATTAGGTTACAATGAATGTGAACGGATTTACATTCTGAGGCTGCTGGACACGGATAGTCTCTGCCTTTCCACCTGGCTTTTTGAGCTGCCAAAAGGACTGCACATGCGGGCTCTAGCTTTTGTCACCTCTTTGAACATCCATCCTGGCGGCAGCAGTCATTGTGATGGTGCTGATGTCACTTTCAGCTGCTTTGCTTCTGCCAGAGAACCGTGGCTTGTCCCTTGTCATTGTTGCTAATGCCCGTTTGGGAGGCGTATAATTTTACATTCTGGTATTTCTCTCAGACTGTCAGGGATCCTCTTAATAAAAATGGAAAATTAATTTCTGCTTCACAAGTTGCCTTGAAATAGACAATATAGTGCAATTTGATTTTTGGTATAGCATCTTTCCTACGTTCTGAATGCTTATCTCTTTAGTGATTTTGATATTCTAAAAAACAATGGATAATATAGTTTATCCATCCGCCCCTCTCCCTCTCAAATCTTTTTAAAACTTAGAAAATAGCCTAAGGAGTTCATTCTTCATACTCGCCATTTAGAATCATTATCATCAAATCTTTTTCAGGCTGGACATTATCTTGTCTTAGCATCACTTACCAAGATATAAACCACTAGGGGGTTAATAGTGTAGAGGAATGTCTTGCCTACCAGAGCTTATGGACAGACTAGTTAAATGACTCTGTTATATTCTCCATAAAAAGAGATTTTCATGCATTACTCCCAGCACACTGAGACATGAATGTGTCTTGCTGTCTACATCTTAAGGTGTCCTTGAGAAAGTTTCCTATGACATTAGTGATTTGTTCTATGAACCTCAAAAATTCACATCGAGGAAAAAAGACAGAAGCAATGACAGCAACGAGTACATACTTGGTGTTGAGACAGCAGATCCAGCAAATGAGACTTGTATTTTCACAGATGCACCATTTTCAAGTGGGTAAAGCTGAGAACTCAGAAATGGAGAATTGCCCTTTCAAATATTACTCTTCCTTCTTTAACCCTTAGTACTTCAATGTCTAGCCTCAGTTTCTCTGCCATGTGGCAGCACTAGTACTTGCATATTTTAAAGGTGAATTTATAATTGGGTACTTCATAAGACTCCTGAAGAGTACTTGATAATACGTACCTAAGGAGAATCCTTATTGGTACTCCTCAAACTGCAGCTGGTTCTAGCTAACATAAAAAAAGACCCAGAAACTCTGTGATAGTTCCTGGCACTTCTCTTTCCTTGCAGTATAGGTGAGGACTTTTAAGGTGGCTGCTTATGCATAGGCAAGCCAGAAGTGATGGGGAAAGCAAAAGGAACAAAACAAATCCAAGAGTTCAAATTCTGCATGATGTAAAATCATGGTGGATTGTGAGAGCAATAGAAAAGGATGCCCTGAGATCAGAGATGGCTTTTAGGCAGGCAGAAATGAGGATATATTGTAGTATGCATATCCAAAGTGAGATAAATAAAAGAGCAAATCAAATACTTGGCTGAATCATGGGGGAAATTCTAAAGTGTGTGTGCCTGTCATTGCACAATGGGTGGGCAGCCCTCAGTCAAAGCAGTCAATTCCAATCATTGCATTAGAAAGAATATTATGGCACTTGAAAAAAGAGGAACATGAGAGCAAACCATTGACATTGTTGCCTTCAGCTTTAAAAGAATGAGTTATGAGGACTAGTTTAAAACCTTAACCTCAGTAAAAAAAGTTGAACAAGGGAATCTAATTAAAGAGCTCAAACTCTGTAATGGTAGAGCTAATGTCAGCATTATTCATAACTCAATGCAGAAAATTTGACAAAAGAGCACAAATGGAATTTAAATTGAAATAAAGACACAGGGGAGCATCTTTTCTGTCTGAGAGTAATAAATGTTTGGAGCAAACTATGTGGCAAGGTGTAGGAGGTGATGACACCAAGGGCATATTCAAGAAGCACCTAAATTTTGCTCTGTGGAAACAAGGTATTAATATGGATGAGCTCAGATAAGCCAAATAGCCCGTTCTCATTCTCATATGTTTGCTGCCAGCACCAGCAGCTGCTTGATCTCTGCTGAGCAGGAGATTGGCAATGGCAAATGGCATCCTCCTCTTTCAGGCGGATGGCATGAGCAAGGCCCTATGACGGATAAAGACATGTTTACCTTGGATTCATGTTTGATGTCTCCTTTACTGTAATCTTTATGAAAATGCTTTTCTCCCTGGGGATATACTGTTTTCCTGTCCATATATGCACCCCTGAATATTTTACAGTCAAGGAAAAAAATGGTGAATTTCTTTCACTTGCCACAGAGCTAAAGTAAGGAATTTGCTGCTATTTGTTCATAAAATGTAATAAAAATGGAGAAGGAAAGAGAAGGAGAGTGGTTTGGAGTCAGCTTTAGTAAAATGTATTTAAAGATCAATTTTTACCTTTGCTGGCCCTTACTAACACCTTTTCTCACACATTAGAGCTCATCATTGATCCCAGATGAAACACCGCCCATGTGGGCACTTGGGTTGTCTCTGGAAATGCATGCCTCTTTTAAGGTTCAGTATTTCCCCACTGCCTCTGGCCTAATGAATCCTCTTCTGGTTTTGATTTTTTTTTTCTTTTTTCCCCCCAAACTCAGGCCAGTGCTAAAATTTTATGAGTCTCGCAGAGGAGTTTAATTCCATATAATTACATGATAGTAGTTGTTTTGACAGCTCTTTGGAGATTCAGTATAAATACAGGTCTTTTGAAGGAATATCACAGTTTCACTTTCATCCATAAATACAGTGTAAATTAAAAATCTTTAATCAACCATCACTGATCATTGTAAGCTTCCAAGAGAAAAGGGCTGCATGGACCATAAACAGATTTCCCTTGTATTTTAAGGTGCACACGGCTCCTTCTAGTTGTACCTTGAGAAAATACTTCAGCTGATTCTGATGACTTATTCTGGGTATACAGCCTGAATTGTGTTCACAGAAAGTGTAAACCTATCTCTTTGTGCAAATTTCACTGGAAATGCTCCCAAAAGTCAGCTGTTAATATGAAGCAATGCTGTCTACTGATTAACACAGCAGACCATGAAACAGGTTTTGGGGGTTCCATTCTTGATTTTGCCACCTAACTGTTTTGTAACTGTGGATTGGTTTTGGATCTAGGGACAAACATCAAAGCCTGGTAAAGCCAACTGATGTCCTTCAGTCCCTCCCAGTAGGCTGTTTCCACTTAGATGAATTGATAATTTTACACAGATCCAGATTAATCAATTTCTTTCTGTAAACTTATTCTGTGTTTCATGCAAAAGCATGAATTCAGTGCCTTGAATTTCTCATCTTTTTTCAAGCACCCTTGAGTGCTTCATTAAATTAAATTTCATGAGGATCACCAAAATGCCTATTTTGGGGAAATTTAGGCTTTTATAATGGTCATTTTTCTGTCAAAAATTAACGTACAAGTATAATACACATGGTTATTTCCTCAGCTGCTATAAAAATCATCATTACATCTGTCTGTGTGTGTATCAACATTATTTGTTTCAAATAGGCCAATTCTGAACCTATTTTCAAGTCCAGGCTCATCTGACATCCATATTGTTCGCATGCAACACACCACAGACTAGCACGGTGCTAGTCCACTTTATGACGGAGCTGCAGCCAGGTTTACAGGCTACCACAAAGCCAAATTGCTGCAGGCCACAGTTCCTGTGCTTAAGTCTTTCCATGAGCCCATTGTTAATGCTGTAGTATAGAGACAGCCAGGAATCTCTAGGTCCCAAATAGATGATACCCCGCAACTCCTGTAAGAAGTTAAGGTAGATTTATTTGGGTCCTTAAGAAGTTTTATATAATTGCACGTGATGACAGTATCAGCTAAACTGCATTCATTAGGGTGCTTTCAAATTATGTTCTGCAGTTCTGCTCTTTTTGGAGAAATTCCCCATAGCCCTAAACACTGAGTTAAATTGTATCTTTGTCATCCAGGTCCTTAGAGGTTGCATGCAATTTCACTACTTTTGTAGGTTTGGTCCTTTATGGAGTCCTTTAGATTGCTTGATAGAGTGGGAGAAGAGATGGTGTAAGAAACAGCTATTTAAAAAAAAAAAATGTTCTTTCAAAATAATTAACTCCCTGCAAGCTGTAATTGTTGGGCAGGCAAAATGTGCAGAAATCTAGCTTTAATGAAAACAACTTAAGGCCCTATGGAAAAATAAACTGTTGCTAAGGGAAGCTGCAAACACAATAGAAGCAACACCCTCTGACTGATTTCTGTTTTTAGCAGATTTCTACTTTCAGTTTGCAAGAGTGGAGCTGTCTGTTCAACTAGTGCGGTACTTTGAATTTAATCACCTTAACTTATTCACATTGACCAGAAACAGAAGTACAGGGTTCTTTAATTAAATCATAGTCCCACGGAATGCAGAAAAAAAAGTTATATCCATAGGGGATTATTATTCCACCTTTCCTTCTTTCAATGAGGACTTTCAAAACCCTCAAGAGTCACTTATGGTCCTTTCCTATTAGTGAAATGATTAATAGAACATCCTAATTATTCTTTAACAAGGCAAGACGTACTTTCCTCTAAGCCAATGGGAAGAGCAAAACAAGGATTATTCTAAAAAATCTGCTCAAACAACTGAGAGGTAAAGACAGGAAGATAAAAGAAAAAAAAAAACCCAACCCCCCCAAATTGCATTAAACTCAGGTATCAGATCCTCTAAACTCTTCCTTCACAAATCTCACAGGAAGACGATGGTTTCGTGCAACCACTTGTATTTCTGCAGGTTGATATGAATTATATTGAGGAATTAAATTTTAGCATTTACTGGAAATTGTGAAATTTCCCTGCTCTTTCAGCTCCATTTTATTTGTTCATTTCTTATTAAAGTCTGACTACATGACTACTTAAACCTATGAATAAGCCATGAATTTGAGCCTTAAAATGACGTTCTGATAAACTTAGAGAACATTTACCTATCATCTTGTAGAGCCCAAAGTTTGACCTCCAGAAGTTCTAAGACAGAAGCTTGCTCTAGCTCAGTCTGAGTTTACCAGGAGTTGTTACTTTATTAACACAGCACTGAGTCCTAGATAATAAACCTGCCACATGCTCAGGTATTAATTGTGCCTTTAGTCACATCAGGCGGTTCCATACTCTGCAAATACTTTCACTATAGTCAGTGGATCTAATTTCTGCAGCTGTAAATCAGCCCAGCTTCAGGGCAGTCACTGGTACTCTGGCAATTTGTATGAGCTGAGGCTTGGATTCATTATATCAGGAAATCACAGCCTTGACAACAGAGAGCTGTGTAAGAGTTCTTGCAAAGTACCCGTTGCTGCTTGAAGCCTGTGGATCTCCAAGCACAGTCCTGTCCATCCCACGGATAATGAACCTCATGCCGTGCTACCATTAGCCTGTTCAGAGTTGCAGCGCAGTATCACCCTGTGCTGCGACCTTGCCATACTGGCTATGATGGGCTGTGCTGGATCAGTTATTGAAACTTAACACCAAGATTTTGAAAAGCACCTGACTTCCCTGAGCGACAAAGAGTGGAGTGTTCTGTGATATACAAAGTAGGGCTGCAAAGATATGTAGATTCAAGAAAATTGTAGAGACGCCTAGAAGCTGTGATGTGCTAGGCTGAATGTGGAAATTAGGAGAATTAAGGAATCGGGCAAATTCTTTTGCTGACTCACTGTGTAACTTGGGGGCAAGTTGCTTAACCCCTTCTGTCTTGCTTTTGTCGTCTGTTGAGTGGTAGCTAATGGCATTAAATAAAAAATTCTGGTACAAAGAATATTATTTAAAATAACACAAGGGAAGAGCAAGTTAGCTCATGCATTTAATGTATTTTATTCCTGGGTGGTGCCCTACAAAAATATAATTTCTAATAGGCAGTCTGCCTCCAGGAGTCACAAATTACTACAGTTAGAATGGATTATAAATCTCAAGTAAAGCCTAGTCAATTCTAGAAGTGATATATTTCTTTTATTACTGACCCTTTATTGCTTCTCTCTTACACATACATCTATCTTTTTTTTTTCTTGGGCAGAGGGGGTATTGTGCTGCATTAATGTTCTTCTCAGCAGCTTTTCTAGTCAGCCCCATTTTCTTTCCTTCTTGCATCAGGAAACTTTGTTTTTTTGCTAGTGCTTGGTTGGCAATATAACAAAATACAGGGATATGAAAGGTATTTTTAAAAGCATGCTGGAAAATGCTGACATTTAAACTCCTCATTTTTTCACATAATGCAGGGATTCATTTATTAATTTTTTTTTTTTTTTTGGCTGGAGGGCAAATAAAAGGTCCATTTCAATTTAATTTAGCATCAGGAAGACAAACCTTTGAATTAGGGAACACCAATTTAGCTGGTCTGGGTTGAAATTACAAGAATTAAATAATTTGCTGTTTCTAAATAAACATTCCTAGAAACATTTAATTCCCTGAAAAGTTTTTCTTTTCCAGTTTTCATCTTTACTCACCCTGGGGAAAAACAGCTGAATCATCTCTAGGTGTTGCGGAGCAGTACCAGTGTCCAAGCCCATTAGCTGCTCACAGTGCTTGAAGGAGTGAGTCTCAAGGGATGTGGGGCGTCTGGTGTGAGTCCAAAACTAAGCTGGGAAGATCTTGGATGTGATGGTCTCTCTGGTAACTGGAGTCATGACCAATAAGCTCTGAGTCAGTTATGCACAGTTGTTTAACATCCAGGTTGGACACTAGACCTTCAAGCCTCAGCAATCAGAAAACTGATCTATATAAATCTGCTTAGATACTGAAAAAATGTGGGGGGTCCAGTCTCTAGCCCATTCCAGAGAAACAGGGTAAATAAACCCCCTCATGCCAGGTGTGGGAAGTTGAGGTACTGTATAGACTTTTTATACTACACAAGAAAATCTTGATCCACTCCCAGTAACAGAGAGGAAAGTTCTGCAAATCTCTTAAGTCCATGTTATTTTGGTGTCTGAACATAAAAATCTCTTGAAACAAATACACGAAACATGCTACGCTGGAGAGAGACAAATCTCTCTTCCACCCTCAGGGACTGAATGCAACTTACAACTGCTGAGTGAATAATTAGTGGTAATTAGCACTAGAAATTGATGCCTTTGGAGATAGTCTGCCAAGTTTTTAAGCACTTTAATACTAATGGATTTTTTTTTTCTCTGGGATAAATCTTTATAGAGGAAGCAAGTGCAAATTGATTTTTAAAGAGCCTGTCCAATGTTGAATTTATCTTACAAAAACATTGGGCTTAAAAACAATTACATTTACCTTCATTGTATTTTAATGCTTTTTCCAGTGGGTTTATTTCTCTTTAAAAATTTTTTGCTGTCGCTTTTTGATTAGTTTCTTGGAAAATTAGTATATGGAGTGCATTTGCATCTTTAGAAGGTGTTAGGATAAAATATGACACCATGTCAAGCTATTTAGTTCCTAAATCATTCCTCAGTTATGAAAAAGTGTTCTGCTTTAGTGATAATGGCAATATAATGACACTTTGAATAGTAAGGGTAAAGTTCGCTGAGCAGAGTAGAGGCAAAGACCTAAGCGTGAAGAAATTGTGCAGTGAATTTCACGCCTCCTCTGTCCAAGCAGTTGTTGACTGAACTCAGAATCCTTATTTAAGTTTCTTTTCAGATACGTCCAGCTAAATCAACAGTAAGGCAATAAGAGTTGGAACAAGGACTTGAAACCGCCCCTCCAACTCATATAGCATATGGGATTTGGGCATTTCCATGGGGAAATGAACATTAGACATGTAACCAGGGCTTTCGATTTGGGGCACTGACAGGGTAAGGAGTGGCAGATCAGGCTCTTCTTGCACTGCTGCCTTTGTGCAGGCGTAGGGATGCTGTTAGGTGCAGAGTCTGTTTTCAGTGGCTTACCAGATGAATTAGACTGAAAAGTCAAAGATTAATGCAATATCTTGATTTCCAGAAGTTCTGGGCACCTTGAAATCTCCCTGAAGTTTCTGAGGAAGATATATATTCAAGACCTCAAAACTCTGACTGGAGAAACCTTAGAGATTTTTGCAGGCAATTGATATGAAAAACTCTAAAACAGCATAGAAAGAAAGCTGTCATATTATATGGTAGCCAGGAGTCAGAGCACTAAATCAGTGCAGTAGTTTCATCATTGTTATTACCAACAATACACTGAGGATAAAAATAGGAATTTCTGGAGAAATAAGAGCTGAAAGGAAGGTTTGAAACATATACATGCTAAATATTAAGTACATTAATTACTGCAAGAGTACGTAACTTTTATAGCAGGTGGTATATGGATGCCAGGATCAGTGAAGCAGTCTGCTGTGGTTTTTTAGCACTGTTCAAATTATGCAGACAACATACAAATCAAATTAATTTCCTGCAGCAAGTAAGAAGGACCGATTTTTATTTACAGAGGGAAATGGTTCTTTTTCACTGTCAGCTTGAGATGTCAGAATATTTGTTCATGGCAGTATAAATATGAGAGTTACAAAATGAACAAAGGCAGGCAACAGCCTCTCTGCTCCTCCCTCCCTTCCACTTTTAGCATCGACGTATTTTCTTACAGGTCATGATCCAAAACCAGCTCAAATCCATTAAATACTATCAGTGATTTCCATAGCCTTTGGATGAGGCTCTCTTTGAACATGACTGCTTGCTCCACAGGAGTAGATCATTCTCTCTCCCCACCAGGAACCTGTGGGGCCAGGTTACATTTGCATCTGCTTTAACTTTTGTTCATGAAGTGCATAAAAGGGAGACAAGCCACAGAATTTACCTTGTGGACTATAGCAATGCCGGATTAAAATCTGTCACCAAAGTCCAGATACCATTCTTTCCATCCTAGTTTTCCCCAAGTGGAGAGGCCTTTGAAAGTCTTCAGCTTTACAGATTCTGTATATTTTTAAAACCTGAAACACCATAATCCTTAGTGAGAATGTGTAGTTTTGAGTTGTGTATATACTTCAGACTAGCACTTGGACAATTTACACCAACAATGCCTTCCTTTCCTATTTTTTTTCCCTCTTAAAACCTGGGTACAGACACAAATGATTTATATCTACTGTAGAAAAAAAATAATTAATGCAGAAGATGTTTTAGCCAAATAATGCCTACTTCAGTTTGTACACAGACAGTAACAATATGAAGCCCCTGCAAACGTACCTTCATCTTCACTGCTTATTACCAGAAGGTATTTCAGACACACAGTTCTGAAGACGTGAGTTTCCACTTGTTTGGGCTCAGGTTCTGTAAACTGCTTGGTTGCGAACAAAACATTGAAGGAGACAAAGAGTGGATATTGAATTATTTTTGTTTATGCCAGCTAACACCAGAGGCTTTTGGGATCACAAATATGCTGTATGCTGGTATTAGACTTTAGCAAAATTTTGAGTTTATAGTCTTCTTGAGTGTCAGTTTTCCCTGTTTTCCAGTAAAAAAATTCTACTGAGATCCAATACTCTTTGCTCATACCTTTCCCTCTGCCACATCCCTCCTTCTCCATTCAATAATACCCTTTGCTGTCCGGGTGTGTTAAGTACAGCATGATTACTCTAGAGATTATTTTCTCCTTTTTTATTGCTTTTGGCTCTTTATTACTGCTCATTAGAACGTTATTAACTTGGCCTCAGTTATGACAATATTCAACACCTGCTTCATATAACAAGCACTTTTCCTTTCCCTTCCCTAGCATCACACACCTGGGCCTTGAATTATTCCCTTTGGCTGAGTTGAAAGAAGAAGTGTGAGAAAGCAGGTCCTTGATTTTTCTGAGGTAAGAGGCTTTTAATTTGTGACTCGACATAGATCCTGTTATTATTGATTCTGCAGAATACTTTTCATCCTGACTGTACATAGTGACTGACACTGACAATTATTTTGGAAGAGCAGTGATACGAGTGGTATTTCAGTAGAAAAAAAAGAGGCAGGGTTTAGTCTGCTTTGAACTGAACTGGCTTGTTTGCTGAAAAATCTCCATAGTGAGAACACAGACGTGTACAGACCTGGCTGTGGCTTGACTGGAGTGTGCAGTGTGCCAAAGGCCAGCGGTCCTCTGGAGCTCTAGCTATGTTTTGCTTCCAACACTGTTATCAGCAGGTTGGAAACAGAAGGTCACTGATTTTATTATTTTTTTTTTTTCACTCAGAGAAGGCTAAGCAAAAGCCAGGATTTCTCTCCTTAAGTAATGTTTCTGAACCTGATGCTATTAAATGCTAGTGAAGCAGAGACCTATAAGAGAAAAGAAAAAGTGTGGAAGAAATGGAGAGCATCAGGTGAGATTATCCTGTGATAACATATGTTATCTGAAAGTTCAGGAAAGCTGCATTGTTTGGGACTGTATTGCAGAGAAATGCTTCCCCACCTCTCTGGTGATGGTTATGGCTTACAAATAAAGGCTACAGGTGTTTTCTCTTCAGGGTTCTTTCCCTTTGTTTAGTCTGGGTTTTTCTGTTTTCAAAAATGGGATGAAATGACTGCCATGTCCCATGGAGAGGAGACAGAGGCAAGGGAACAGAGAGAGGATATAAACATATCCATGCAATTTAGATTTTGCTTTTTACCAAATTATGAAGTACCAGAGCTTCTGCACCTCATACACTGACAATCCTGAAGCAGTGTTGTGGGAATAGTCAGCAAAATTCTGTTTTTACCAGTGTGAGACATAGGGCAATTAGAGAGTCAAGTTGTAATAAAGAATAAGTTTTATAGCCCCCTTTTTTTTTTTCCATTAAAATTATCCATTTGCTTAAACAAGTGTTGGATCAGGTCTAAACTCTGGTATGTATGAAACTCATATGTCTTTCTTTTTCAAATACAGTTCTTTTGTGCCAAAACTCTTTAAATCTGAAGAAAGCTATATTTCTTCCCAGGGTTTCTGCTTTTTTTTTTTTTAAAAAAAAACAAAAAAAAAAACCAAAAAACCCCCAAACAAACAAACACAAAATGACACAAATTCAAATATGTAAATAGTTAATAACTAAATATACAGTTTGATATTGTAACAGTAGAAAAATAAATTAATTTGGCTGTCTTCTAAAATGGCCCTATTGTCAAAGGAAATTTGACATGACCTTGCTAAACTGAAAAAGTATAATTTGAAGTCATTGTAGTTTATCTGCTCTGAATTAGGTAAATAATTATAAAGTTCTTAACTAATCAACATTTCTAACTGAAAAATCATTTTGAATTGAAAACTAAAGCATCTTTTCTGGGAAATGTAGCCACTAAGCTTGTATTTTTTAGTGTTCAGAGTGGAATGGTTGAGGTTTATTGAAGAAAAATTAGCAAAAAGTGGTGGTTGTTGGATGTTTTTTTGACAATTTGTACCCAACTGCAGAATTTCTCTTAGTAGAAAAAGGATATGAAATGTGATCTGTTTCTAAAGTTGAAATAGGGAAAAGCCCAGAGACTCCAAAATGAAGGGCCACTGCGGAATGATTCAGGCAATCTGCCTTCACTTACACCAAGAATCCTGTGAGAACTTAACCTTCTCACTTCTTCTAAGGTCCTTATCAAGTAGGCAGAGTGCCTTTCCAACAAACAGCAACACGATACCTTGGTATCCTTACAAAGACCTTAAGTAGAACCCATACGTCTTTTGTGGTTACAACAAGCCTTTTGAAACCAAGGGGATGCTCCTTTAGTTTGTGCCATTTTCAGAAGACTTGCATTTTCAGAACTCAGCTGAAGCTGCTGCTGATTAGGTAACTCTGAAAGTCAGCATCCTGGAAAAACTGCTGTAAGGAGGGGGACTGCCTAATCTTTTGTTGATACATGGTTTGTTTTCTGGGAGGGGAGGTGACAGAGTTTACCGCTTTTCTCTTGATACTGTAGGAATGGAAACACAATGTGTTAAAATACATGAGCTCTTTGTGTATATATGCTTGTGAGCATAGGCGCTGTCTGAAAGTATTGAACATGTATGCATGGCATCCAGTAGACAGAATTTTAAATTATATAGCAATTTACTAGGCAGCTTTTAAACATTCTGCTATTTGTGGATACATTCATTTTCTAGGCACTATAAAATGACAAAAAGATCAAGATTTTTCTTTATGGCTTCAACTCTTTGACCCAATCCTGTTGTATATCTTGATGGCTGGAATTGTGAAAAGATTCAAGGCAGAATATTTTCATCTTCGGTCAACTTTCTCCAGTACCTAATGCATACAAAGGAGGCCTTCAGGAGCTTTTACACACACTGGAGAGTGATACTGGAAAGTATATGCTTACGACAGCTCTAAATGTAACATTTGTCAGAGAATCCTTCCCAGCTGTACACTATTTTCTGTTAGATTTCAAAGGAAAAGGAGGAAAGAAAATTGTCAAATGGCCAACCCAAGATGGCACTAATGCTTTCTTCTCCCCTGGATTTCATGAGAGCAACTGCTGTTGAAGTTAGCTCTGTAACTGTCTTAACCATAAGTATTAATCAATATCTGTCCATCTGAACAAAAAAGGAATTAATAGTGGCCTTTAAAATAGAAATCTGTCTCCCATTAGATACCTTTTTTTTATTTTATTTTTGTCATCCACTGATAGTCATGGATATTTATGTAGACAGTTTTCTTTGCATTTCTCATCACCCGTCTTTTGCCCTTATTCATTCATAATAACATGATTATTAGTCACAATAATAGCTGGAGTAACTGATTGTGCTGCTGGAGTTGAGACTATACCGATTTTTCCGTAATCTGCTGCTTTTTTTTTTTTTTTTCTCAAGGCTGTAAGTCAGCCATGAAATAGCTAAGAGTGAGGCAGCAGAAGGTCATAATTTGGGAAAGCTTTTTATTTTTGAAGAAATGTTGATACAATGGAATTGATTGTTTTGAAGTTAAAATGAGGCAACAGGCACATTTTTGTTTCTTCCTTTGGATTAATTTAGTGTCTGAGCTTAATAATGGCTTTTTTCTCCTCAGGGAAAAAAAAAAAAAAAGTGACTTTTTTAGCCTAAAATGATATAATGCAGATTACTTTAAAAATAAAATGGAGGTCTGTGGAAGTAAACTTTTTTGGAGAGAGGTGAATGGAATTATTATGTGGTATTAAAAATAAATTTGGAAACAGGAGAGATATCTGTATTTAACCACAGTTACACAGCCAGCAATTTGGCAGGGCAAGGCTCTGAACCCCGGGAAGCCTTAGGAACGTGTTCTAGCTGAGTGTTTCAGCAACTTTGCAAACCTCTGATTCCCATGCTCCCTTTTCAGAGAGGAAATGTAACGTTTGCTCATTTAGGCTCTGGTAGAGCAGCCTCAGGTGTACAACGCTGGGCTGGTTTTGTAGTTCCATTGTGCAAGGGAAGGCACAGAAATCTCCAGCCCCTGGTTCTGCTCGGTAGCGCTGGGGTGTGTGAGGAGGGTTACTGTCCGCAGCTGCGGCCACAGCTGCCGCTCTGGGGTATTGCCGACTTATTAAGTCTTTTTGCCTTCTCTTCTTTAAACACAACTTTTGTGATGCTTTAGTGAATCCTATCGCTGTGAGAGTTTCCAGCCAGGCACCACTAAAACACAAAATGAAACTTCTCAGCTGGCTGGAGCTGTCATGGGCTCAGTGGCTCCTGTGGCTACAGCCGTTTGCACCGGCTACGTGTCGGTGGGCAAGGAGAGGAACTGTGAGGCAGGGCAAGCGTGTTATGAGCTGAGCAGTTCTCAGCAGTATGTATCGAGAAGTTTCTGAAGGGAAGCGTAAGGATAACTGTGTGTCTCAGCATGGCCGAATCATGCTGTGATGCTCAGTAAAACAGGATCAATGATTTTTTTACTCACTTGAGCAGGAACAAAATTCTTGAAAAAGCAAGAATATCAAAGGCAACTTTCAATTTGGAATAATGCTTTTCTCCATGACTAAACTGGCCAATGATGTGAGGATAATTAGGTGAAGAATAAGTTGCACTTAAAAAATCTCTTAATGTTTCCTTTATCAGAAGAACCTGTCATGGACACATTGTGAAAGTAAAGGATCTAATCTGACAAGTATCATCTGTTTCAGTCATAGGAAAAATACAGGAATTAGACCATAAATCACATGCATACTCACCATGAAATTTACCTGATTGGTACATGAAAGGCTAAAAGTACCTAAATATTTATTAAGAAAAAAGAATATTGAATCTGTGTTTTGCAGTCCACGCTGAATAATAAAGAGCTGTCATTCTAAAATACTCCTAGTGCATTAAAGGCATATTTTATGTCCATTCGTAGATTGTATTAACACTTTTGACTGTGTGCCTGGGTCACATATTGACAGCTAGATTTGTATTTGCTTGGGAAAGTCGTTCCTGATTTTCATTAAGATATTTCCTGTACCTTACATCGGATCAGAGGAACAAAAGGACATCCAACAGGCTGCTCTTTATTATTTTTGTATCTTTCTTGATGCATAACTCATTGGGTTCGTTTTTGGGTTTTTTTTGGTTTTTTTTTTTTGGGAGGGGAGTTGTGACAAAGTGGTATGTACTATTTTCCAATGGTTTCAGTAATTAGAATATATCATGAAATCATCCTGTTTTTCCTTACTGCCCTATTATGAAATCCTAGTTTAAGGGAAGTCTTTAGGAGTTATGCTCACTGAAGAAGATGGGAATTTTATCTAAGGTATCCTGAACTGAATATCTTGTCTAGAGATGCAGCAAGCCTCTCGCCTTCAATTTAAACACCGAGGAACATCTCCCAGGCATGTCAGACTCGAATATCTCAGTTCTCCAGAGCTGCTGGTTATATTCCACATTAGGCAATGCATGTACTGTGGGGCTAATTACAAAGTCTGCAGACTGAAGTGAATGACAGTTATGCGTCATGGGAATGAGAAAAGAATATGACACATGCAAAAAGTTAACTTAGAAAACCAAAAAGGAGGGTAAAATATGAAATAAGACATACTGGAGACACAGTTGTTCAGAAATTTCCCAAAAGGCAATCCTTTCTCTTTGCAAAAAGTCTTACCATTCTGATTCCACAGAGAAATCTCTTTTTTTTTGTTTGTTTGGTTGGTTTTTTTTAACCTGGAATATATGTCTGTATGCAGCTTCATCTACTGTGTTCACACTCAGACAAATCCCACCCCTCCTCCCAGGTACCATTTCTAGATCCTTAACTGCATAGTTCATAAAATTAATTTCTACTGCTACATGTGTATCTTCTAATGCTATTTGCTGCAGTGATGGTGGTACAGCAATGCTTTCCCAATAGAAATGTTTATGGCAAACTACATTATTGTAACAGAAACAATCACTCTATTTTGTTTTGTATGATGAATTGACATATTTCTTGCAGACGTTATTTTCATTTCCCTTAGATATCATGAAAGGCAAATCAAATCAAATTGCCCCCAATTTATTACAGCATTTAACTCCAACACAGCAGCAACACCCGCTACTCACTTGTTGGAAACTGCTTGTCAAAAGATAGTTATGTCTCTCCCTCCCCACCCCTTCCTTCTTTGAATAAAGCAGTAACCATAAAAGAAACAAGGATTCTAGTACAGGAGGATAATGAACAGCTCCTTAGTCTGCTGCCTGAAAATTAGCTCCCCAGCTTATTAAAAGCAGTTAGAGTCTTCCCAGTGCCATTGTGTGCTTTGGGTCAGACCCGAGTTTTCTGGAATGTGCCATCTCTGGTGAGCAGGCAGGCTACATTTGCATGTGAGAATTTCATTTACTGGGCCTTAACCATATTGTTTGTCAAGCTCAATATTTTTTCCTACATTTTGATATGTTTGAAGTGTTTATCAGACAAACTTACAAATTAAATTTTATCAGTCTTTCAAATGCCAAGACCTTTTGTGTTTTCTCTGCACATGTATACAGAATAAAATTACTGTGGCGAGCAGTGCTGGGAGACTAGCCAGAATATAGCTTTGATTAATACTTTGAACCCATTCCTAGATTAAATATATATATATGAAAACATTTAATAATAACCTTTTTCCTGGCTGAGATGATGTGTTTAGCATTTTATTCTCATCTGTTTGGGAGCTAGTGGTTTGATTTCTGAGGTTAGGTTTTGAATGCTGCATTTCTCAAACCACACAGATATGGACATTATTTTAGTCGATGAGCTATAGGAAAATGTATTTGCAGCTGTACTGGAAAGGTTATAGCAGCCACACAGGTTATTATTCACGTGGTCAGGTAGTGATGTAGTAAACACGACTATAAGTTACCTTTTTGTCAATGCAGTTAGCTTGGAGACGTTAAGGACTCCCTGCAAAAATAATATGTAGCCTTTCACAGCAACTAATCTGACTTACATGACTTGTATCAGCGCTGCAGCTCGTCTTAGCTTCCTTGCTAGCTGAAATGCATAGTGGCATTAGGACTTTAAACGACGGCAGCCAAGAGAAGAAAGCTCATGGCCTGTATCTTTGTAGGTGGTTCAGGGAACTCGCTGGCAGAGGACATCACCTGTGACTGGATGGATCTTAAACAGAAAATTAGGTTGTTATATGAGAACTTCTGTATAGCAGAAATTATAGCATTTCATGTACCATAATTTAAGCAGGAAACCTGCAAGTACAGTGGATTGCAGAGCTGAGCAAGTATTGTCTCAATGCAGGACCAAGGTGGAGAGACTTTCCATCTCGGAGCCGTGAATCAGAGGCTGTTTCTGGAGCTGGAATATTAGATGTGACAGGCTCTTATCAGAATGACAGGGCAGCAAGGCAGTTGCTTGGAATATACTCTTGCACAACAGACAGTTTCTTTTATTAGATATTCTGGCGAGGCAGTGTTGTTAGCCTTTAATAAAGCATGCTGATTAATGTCACAGAGTAGGAATGTTTATGCATAACTGTACATCCAGCTGTAAACCAGGTGGCTCGGAGATGCCTTGTGCTGGCAGCACACGAACTTTACAACTTCAGTTCTGCAACTTTGGGAATGTTAAAATATTAGACAAATCCAACTAACACAAGGCGCTCACAGATTTAATATGAAGCCTGAAACACTTGCATGAAAGGAACCTTAACAGCATTATTTCTTCACTGATAAGATCCCCAAATCCCTTGCAGCTGAAAAATTACAGAGGATTTAAAAGACTTCATGCTCCAGGTTGTAAATTGACAGCGAGCCAGTCACAGTGAGAAGTTCTGTCTTCCAGGGACAAAGAACCACTATTACTTCAAGCTTTCTAATTCTCTGCAACCTAAGTCTTGACAGATGATGGCAAAGAGAAGCCAGAAATGTCACTTGTTCAACCCCCTATCACGGTTTAGTTATTTACTTAAATGCTTCCTGCACCATCCTCCCAGCGAGATGGAAGTATAATGAAAATGGAAAGGAAATCTGTCTTGAGAACACGGTGAGCTCCTCCTGAGAATCTGCTTCACTGAAGTGCAAGAGTGATTCCTGAGGGAGAGAAACCATCTGGTTGCCACACTTATGGGGTGTTCTGCCTGCAGGGCTGCAGCGGCACAGCCTTTGGGGTCGGCAAGCAGGGAGAACAGTCAATGCTATAGGCTGGAGCCAGTCTAAAACTCAATGAAGGACACAGTCCCATGAAGAGTTCCTGGGGTGCCTTTTCTGCCCATTAGATCTTGTACATTCATGTGGCGATGTCATCTAGCTGGAAACCAACCCTGATCTGTTGTGGTGGTGGTGGTGGTTTTACAAGTGCTAGTGCCAGCAAGAGGGGAAAACCAAGAACACCCAGCCAGCAGCAGAGAAAGGAACACCTCTGTTGAGGGTTGCACGGATGGAGGTTAGTTCACTTTGTGCACGTGCACGCCCTCACTGCTCTGGTGGAGTTGCCTTAGAGAAAGTATTTTCTCCCTACTGCTTAGCCTGGGGATTCTGAGCTGTGCCATTCGGTTACACTGCACAGAACCCAAAGGGCTTTGAGCTAATAAACAAATTTCATTGGCATTTCTGTATTAATAGGCAAGATCTGTAGTAAAAGCAGAGGAAGTTTCTAGGAATAAATATTTACTGTAGCTAACTTTCATGCAAGTCTCCTTTTCAGTTCATTCATTTCAGGTCGTAATAGGTTTTGTAATAGAACAGGTCTCTTAAAATAAAATTTGCAGATACATAGACTTTTAAAATTCTTTTCAGGCCTTTTGTTCTCTGAAATAATTTCATCCCCCAACCAGATTAAATGAGTCCATCAGCTGCAGACCCTAAGCAAGAGCTCAGATGGAAGTAAGCTGTACTCACTACCCTGAAATGAAAGCAGCTGTGCTGACTTGCACCAGCTGAGAATCTAGTGAGGTGCGTAGAAATGGTTTCTTTAATTTAAGCAGTAGCTGGGATAGAAAAAAAACACTTCCCTGGAGGCAGCCTGAAAACTCGGGCCAGGATCATTTCTCGCTGTAAATGCAGGGAACTTTTCTCTACTGCATCTCAGCTGCAGTCCCTAAGGCACAGCAAGATCTTCAGGCAAGGTCTGTGGTGTGTTGAGTCAACACATCAGAACGCGTGGGTATGTTCAAGAAATCATAACTTAATGATGCAAAACTGCTAAGTTCTGCATTTATGAAAAAGGGAATGCTAATTTAATGAGTGCATGTGTCTCATATAACTAGTTTCCTCCGTGTTTTTTTTCTACTAATATTAGTTACGCTCTAACTGCCTTTGTAAGCTCATTCTTATTTAAGTCCATCAGTATGGCTTTCTTCATAAATGTTTGGCATTTAGCTGTTTCATATGTATATAGAAAACAAATGTAGGCCTCCCCTGAGGAAAATAAGAGCATTATTTTGTCTAAAATATTCTTTTTCTACATGGATTACTACCCCCATGCAACAGCTTGGCTGACTCATGGTTTCAATACTTCTGTAAGGGTGCACAGCCCATATGTGTAAGCGCTTTCCAGACCTTCATCAAGGTCTCTCAGGAAGTGTTTTCCCCTAATGGGAAAGAGAAAACACATGGATCCACCACCTGAAATATATTAAAAATTTCTGGAGGGTAATGCTTCTGGTGTAGTTAGTAGTCTGCATGCGTGGTAGGAGGTTGAGTGTTGTAGGATAGAAGTGCTACAAACCTACAGTGAAATACTTAGCTAGCAATTCTTCTTTTTATAAAGACATGCTTTCTCGAAGTGTCTGTGCTGTTCTTGGACTCAGTGCTACTGGAGGTCTTGGATGAAAAAAGCAGGTGTTTGGGGTATGGATTTCTTACCCAGGTCTCTGTACAGGTGAGTGAAATGCTAACTTATAGCCTTTACATATTGCCAGGTCTGGAGTTGATCCCCAAAATTAGAAAGCTGAAGTTGGGAGTGAGGAGGCAAAATACCAATGAGCCCTTTAAGTGTCTGCAGTTTTTTCTTATTTCCCTCAGCTTTTCCTGAAGGGTTTGTTTTTTTTTTTTTTTCCTTGGGAGTACAGGAGATAAAGTTACTTATGGATAATTCATGAACTAGAGACTGACTATTTGGATTAAAGGTTTAAGATTTTTATAAACAATTTAATTAAATGAGCAAATAATATATAGGTATTTTCCTTCCACCTGTCAGTCATCCTCAAACTATGTTAGCATCTAAATTTTTTTTTTCACATGTTAGTGATGTCTTCTCAAACTGTGTTAGCATCTTAATTTTTTTTTTCACATGTTAGTGATGTCTAATTATTCCATTAATGGTCTGCAGCAGGATTATGTCTATTTATTTTCCATTAGTGCTTATGCATCTTGTTGGGCTTGAACAAGTATTAGAAACTTAAGCTTCATCTTTCCTTGGAAACATGGGAGAACTGAAGCTTCTTACAGAAATTTCCTCAGTATGCGGATTTAAATATTGTAACTTTTATTTGCTTTCTATTCGTGTAAGCTTTATTCTTTTAATTTTCCAATTTTTTTTTTTTTTTTTTTTCTGTAAACTTTATTCTTTTAATTTTCCAATTTGGTGGTTTTTTTTTTTTTTTTTTTTCAGTATTGGTAATCAGTTGCACCACAAATTTTTTGGACCACTTTACCTTTCTCTGTCTTTGGTTCTGTTTTACATTCCTGTATTGCATTTACTTATTTTTATCCATCAGTTTGCAGAAGGTCCCACACAGGTTGTAAATAAAGAGCAGGCCATAGGGTATAGTGGGATAATTCTACCTTTACCTCCTGAGTAAGGAAGCCAACCTAATTAACGACTTCTCTCCAACTGGAGAGGTGCAGAACAGTAATTTGGACACTGGCAAACCAGGGATTTATTGTCAGTTTGGAAGACTGTGAGTGCCAGCTCTGCAGTTCTCTACATCTCAGATCACAACTGGGATCAATACTGCACTTGCAGCTTCCACTTGTATATTTTATTTATGGAGCACATATTTTGAAACTTTTTTCCCCCCGTTGTTTTTACAGCATTACTGCCACTACATACTTTGATTTAGGCTAACCAAAATTTATTTTGCTTTGTTTTGAAAGTGGGACAACAGCAGCTAGTGACAGCAGGATGTGTGTTTGGGTACACGTGCACCTTTCCTTGTGTGTAGTTAGAGGTAACAGCACATGTAAGTCTCTCAATTTGAATTTCAGTTAACTTAATTTCTCCTTCAGCCTCCCCTGGCAGTGCTAGTGTCATGAACACATATCATGGCCAGAAGAATGGAATGAAGTCTTTGGTATGTGTGAGAATTATGTTTTGGATGTACCTGGAAAATTCCAGTGAGCTTTCTATGGGTGCCTATCATCAATGGTATGGAGGTACACTTAAACCAAGATCACAGAGCTGAGCATCCCTTTCCTCTGGAGCTGTGCTCAGCACCTCTATTCAAATGCTCCAGCTCTTTCTGTGATGTGCTGACACTTACAGGTTATACTCGATGCTATATTTACTGCAGAAGTATACATTAAATGATCACTAAAATGGGAAATGCTACTTCCAAATCCTCCGTGTGCATTTTGTGTGTGTGTGTATGTGTAAACAGAGAGATGCTTTGGGCAGGCACTGGAGGTACCCAGGTGCACAGTGCTCTTTTTGAGTTACAGATGCAATATCGCAGTAAAAAGATAATGTAGTTACTCTAATGGGCAAGGAGATGAGAGAATGCATTTTTTTCTTTTTTTTTAAATGTCTAGCATAAAAATCCTTGGTCAACTATGTATAGGCAGTGGGAAACCAGAAAAAAATAATGTAGAATGACATAGACTGTATAGACAAATAGCAGAATGACACTTTGAATAAAAGAGGGAAAATACTTTAAATTTTGTCTTGCTTGTATTACCTAGCTGTACTTTCTCAATAGTGTTACTGATGCCAAAGCATGTGAGTAGGGATCAAGCTGGAATCATCTACCACTTGTCCTTATAGGAACGCTCCTTCTAGTTTTGTGGGTAGAGGGGATGTTGGAGTCCATCCTTAATTGCTGCCACACCAAGCAGTGAACTCTATCATTCTGTCTGTCTGCTCAGCTGCCTTCTCTGATGATTGGCTGATGTAAGATGAAAATTCAAGAATGTACCATATACAGAAAGACTAGATAACTTTAATCATTTGCTGTAACAACTTCTCAGGACAGATAAGGCTTGACTGTAAATCTTCTAGTAAATCAGAGTAGCTTATTTGCTCAGGAGCAGGAGTCCCAACTACCAAACTTGTTCACTGCTGAACAGACAGAGAAAAGAACCAAGGTGGGCTAGATTTCAAGGAGTAAGACAGAAATGAACCGCTATACCAGTCCATTATTAGTCTCCTTTATTCTCACATGATAATGACTGGGAAGACCTAAAATTATTTCACAGTACCTCTGTTTTCTACTTCTCAACCTTAATTTTGCCTTTAAAAAAGTAATGTGATTAACAATTATCAAATTAACTCTTTTTGCCGAAGGGTTTCTTGCATTTTAAGTTAGTTGGCATGACCATAGTGCATCTGTGTGAGGGTTTGTATTCCCTGATTGTTGTTCTCTATTAAATACCTGAGATTTTTTTTTTGACCAGGCAAAGAGTAATAACCAAACAAAATGGAAACTGGGCGGTTACATTTTTCATCCTTTGAAGTTGAAGCATTCTGTGGATTTTGCGATTTACTTCTGACAATGACTGTGTGCAGGCTAGTCACGATATCCCTAGATCTCAGGGCTTCAAGAAAAACAGCTAGACGTTTTTAATTAAATCCCTCTTTTTACCACCAGACAAAATAATCCCCTCCCCCCACCCCCTGGAATTTTTTTGGTTTTCTGTTCTATAAACCACAGACTATCAGTTTAGTTGTTGCTTAAAAGGTAATGTGATAGAAGCCTGGCTATAGATTTGATATATTGCAGGAAGGTTGTATTCATGAATTGTGAATAAGAGCAACAATTTTTCAAATATATATTGTCAAAGCCATTTTCTCTCCAATAACATTGCACATAAAATGTTACAAGTGTAATGGCTATTTTACTTGCAGTTAAAAAGTGCATACAACTGTCATATATCAGCTGGTGTTAAAATGACATCTGGGAATATATGCAGGGTTTTTTTCTTACCCTGTTTCAGGCTTCTTTACTATCTGTATTTCATGTTAAAGGTATTAAGAACTACTAGAGAGAGGACAGCACCTACATACGTGTGTGTGTGTATAGAGATATGTATTTGTTCTTGGCAGATCTTAATACCTACACTTAATGTACATTACTGTCTATTGAATGATATAGTAATTCCTCTGTCGTTCACATAAGGGGCCTCACTGTATATTTGCACTTGCATCTGTCAGATACCGAGTGACCATAGTTGGCCAGTGGTCATTCTGAGTAGCTGCTTGTTTCCATCACATTGAAATAAAGGGTTGATACTCGTTGCTGCTCCAAAGATTGCAAAACCATATGGACGATCTTGGTTCAATTCATCCAGTAAAGTCAGTTGAAATAAAATTAGTTCTTCAACTGCACTTCAAAGGTATTCTAATACAGGTTGTTAAAAGCTCTAAAGGTCTGACAAAGAAATTCAGAGTGACTTATAGCGAAGGATTTCTCTGTTATAAGCAGGCAGCATGCAATCCTTGATCAGTTGAGGACAAATGCAAAGCTTTCCTTTGCTGAGACCAGGATTTTATCCACGGTATGGGATTTTTGAAAAGTTCTCGTCATAGATGTTGGAAGTCTTTAATAGGAATACCAATGTTGAAAATCCTTCTTAATATGCTGTGCATATGGCACATGCAGAGCATCATGTTCCTTCTGCCCATCCTTGAATAAGTCATCGCTTAAACTTAATGCCTTATTTCTACAGTTTCTCCTTGATCCTGCTCAGGAGTCCGTACTTGTAGGATACACACCAGAGTTTCTGAAAGGATCTATATTAGCTACTTCTACTTTGGACCAAGGTTTTAGAAGGCAAATCCTTGACAGTAGGAAACCGCATTTATTCATTTAGAAATCTGTAAAGCTCCTCACCCTAGTTTTAGGACTAGTGTCTGACACTGAGAAATGTGATCTGGGACTACTGGATTATGTGGAAGGTGTATAGGAACAGCAAAATCTGGATGCTAGTGGGTTGGATAGTGAATTTCAGTATGAGCATTAATAAAATATGTGTGAAGTGCTAGCTCAGGTTACAGAAGCCTCTGGCAAGGAGAAGGGTGTATTGCCTTGCTGTAGGGGTAGTTGCTGGCCTGGAGAGAAAAATCCATACAGTAATAAGCATTCTGAAAAGTTGTTATTGTGTTATGTGCATAAAAATGAAGCCTCTGAACTGTTTTTGTTTGTCATTGTATTGAAAAAAAAGAATGGAAGACACTTGTTCCTGGGCAGTTGAGAGGCAGTGGAAGGATGTCCGTTGGCTTTGTAACTCTGCATAGCAGTCTTTTCTCTGACCACCCTCAGGCAGTTTGTATTGATTCTCCTCCATCTGCCTGCAGAAATGTCTGACTTTCCTATAGGATTCGTGCTCTCCAGCATTTAGTAATTAAGTAAAAACCCCCAATATATGTATTTAATTATGTGTCCTAGAGCAGCTGAAGATAAAAGTTCAAAGGTTTCTACCAAAGTCTTAGTGGTGGCAATGACAGATTTGGCAAAAGTTCAAAGGTTCCTACCAAGTCTTAGTGGTGGCAATGACAGATTTGGCAAGTGTTACACCAGCCTAGTAAAGGTGGAAACCCAAAGCTGTGACTTTACAGTACAGCCAAAAAAGAGGCATGAGAGTTGTGAGTGAGGGGAGCAGAGAAAGAATCTTTGTTTAAAATAAATTTGGCCTCAACCAGTATCTGGCCACTGATTCAGTTTCACTTGAAAAAGCACATTGATGTCTCTTGAGAGTTATTCTTAAAGCTTTGGTTTGTTGTTAAAAATAGTAATCAATCCCTTGCTGCTATGGTTGTAAGGAAAATTTTGGAAAATAATATGACCAAAGGTGAGGTGTTTCTGGAAGTGTAATGAGTACGAATGGCTTCATGTGATTTGGTGAAAGTATCAGGTAATAGTCAACATTCCCCTGGTTTTAACTTTTTCAGTCTTTACAGAAAACCACATACTGAGTCATATTTGTAGTTACCTGAATTTTCTGAATTTTAGGAAAACATGAGGAATTGCAGAACTTTACAGTTTTCCTGTGAATACAACCTCATGTTGGTATGTTTTCCCTTTCTTTAGTCTGTTCTTTCTCCAAACAAAGAGATTTTCCAAGTCTCATGGCATTGTCCAGTCCCACTCACCTGATGAAAAAGTTCAGATGTTCATGGGGTCTTAGGTACCATGCATTATCTTTTATTGACCATCTGAGAATTTAGTGAGATTATGCTTTCATTTGATGCCTTGCACGGCCACAGGTCTCATATTAAAGGTCAGCTGTGCTCCCTTGCTTCAGTCCTTTCCCCCAGTCCAAGCTCTGAGTACGTGCTCATCTTTTTCTCATGAAAAGTGTTATTTATTTATTCCAGATTACTAAAAGATGAAAGCTACAGGCAAAAAAGGAATATTTCAGTATCCTTCTTAATGTTGTGCTCCTGGTGACAGAAGGTCCAAGCAGCAGGGGCAGGGGAGTGAAACTGGCAATAATTCAATTCTCTCTTTTCATTGTAGGAAAGACATTTTAAGTTTACAACAACTGGCTTCATGAAAAGGAGGAAAATTTTTGAGTAAGTAAGGGACATAAAATTACCCATCACCAGGAGGCAAAGCAGAGATGAGTTGGACATTTCCCTGGGGAATCCCTCCAGCAGTAGCCAATAATGCCGGGAAAAATAGCCACAACAAATTCAAAAGTAGGTTCTGGTCAAAAAGGGATAAACAGATACTTATGATTGAATGCACATCTCCAGGGAAGGTGTGGTTGGGAAAGCGTCTGAATTGCAGATAAACACCAGAAAAGGATGTAAGGTGGGTAAGGAAATTGTGATGCTGAGCTAGTAGAAAAGAGATTGCTAAATATAACTGGGTACAAATATGATGCTGATGCTCTTATTTTACATATTTCGTAGACATCTCATGGGGACATAGCACACAGTGGGAGAGCTGCTGGGTATTTGGCAGTCTTAGGTTGCATCTTGCAGACACAAAAAATCCCATTGCAATCTGCAGGTAAGGGCTGTGCAAAGGGAATAAGAATTGCAGGAGACATAGCTTGTGATTACCCACCTGGCCTATAAGCAACTGCTTCCTTAGAGGGAAAGACTAGAGATGTGTTTTGAACACGACGAAGCTTGTTTTTTCTTGAGTCGTAAACCCAAACTATCTTTCCTTTGCTCTCTTTTTTTTAAGTTTTGTTGAGGCCTGAACCAAAACTTGCTCTTGCTTCCCTATAAATCCCAATGACTTCAGTTTAGTATGCATAGGTGAGAGTAGATCCACCAGTGCTCCTGTCTGTCTTCTGTTCTCTAACTTCCCTCAGGGAGTAATTTTTAATCTTTGGAACAACTGCCACTGCGTAACCTGTGCAACGTCATCTTGGCAGAGCCAGAGGAGCTTTGAAGTCAGCTGTGAAAGCCCTGTGGGGCTGGCAGGAAAGATGCTTTGGAGCTACTGCTGTGTTGTCTGCCCCTTGTTGAGTTTCCTGCTCTGTCAGGATCACAGCTGGTTCAACCTCTCCTCACCCAGCCTCCTGCTGCTGGCTTGGAGGCTGCACGTGGTGGCCATGAAGGACATGGGTAGATAACTTCTTTTTTGTGCCCGGTTTTCAGTCAAGGTGATGGAGTAGCTGGGGTTGGTAAGGAACTTTCTGGATCGGTTCCTTTATATTGGAGCCTTTCTGGACAGCAAGAATGAAGCAGCAAGAGCGGGGAGGGTGGAGAACTGCCTTGCTGTGTGGGGGAAGAGGGCAGGGTGAAGACAAAAGAGCATCTTGAGACCCTAGTAGCTGTGCGTGAGGCCTTGCACCAGATGAAGTCTCAGGGCTGTACAGCAACAAGTAATGTTGTCCCCCCCAGGAAACCTGCAAGAGCCATCTTCCTCACTCTGAGGGACTTCTTGGAGGGATGCTAATTAATTGAAAGGTGGGTTTGCCAGCAATTCACCAAAGGAGCTGTTAAAGTTTGTAAGTGGTCAGGTCTGTTTGTACTGTTTCTCCTCTCCTGATGTGTTTATTTTTTCTGCTAGATTGCTCCCGGCTTCCTGAGCATTAAAGCAGCAGTTTGGTAGTGATGTGAGATTGTGCCTGAGCTAGACAGCAGAAAATTGGCACCATCAGCTTTCTTACTGCCTAGCTTAGGCTGCTGTACAGAGTAGGTGAAGTCGATCTTAATGTCATGAAAATATTACAAATGCACATTTGCTGGAACCATATTGTTGCCCTGATATTAACTTTTTTCCACACTCTAATGACAGGTTCTGTATGGCAGCACTCAAATATTCACTTTGATGTCTTCCTTCACATGAAGCCTTTTTTAACATCAAGGATTCTTTTTCTGACACATGCTCAGATTCCAGATTACTACCTTAATCCTTTCCTTTGTCATTCTTGAGTGCTAGCGATTGACTAAGAGCCACTCTGTTAAGAGATTTGGCCACAAGGCACTTGGATTAAGAGAGGCTGGAACCGTACTGTTGCCCTGATATTAACTTTTTTCCTCACTCTAATGACAGGTTCTGCATGGCAGCAGTCAAATATTCACTTTGATATCTTCCTTCACATGAAGCCTTTTTTTAACATCAAGGATTCTTTTTCTGACACATGCTCAGATTCCAGATTACTACCTTAATCCTTTCCTTTGTCATTCTTGAGTGCTAGCGATTGACTAAGAGCCACTCTGTTAAGAGATTTGGCCACAAGGCACTTGGATTAAGAGAGTCACGCTGCTGGGAAGTTCTAATGCACTCTGGAGGATGAATATCTCAGTCTTTTTGGCACTGTGTGGCAAACACAAGCTAAAGCAGGGACTGTCTATTAATTGAGACAAATTTTAGTTTTTCACCTTCACTCGTTCCTTTTTTTAACATTGATAACTACAATGGAGCAAAGGCATTTCAAGATAAATTCTTCTTGAAGTTCCTTTAAATTCTTGCTTGATGGGAAGTTTGGGCTCTGGGAAAAAGAGCTGGGGAGGTGAGCAAAAGCATCTGAATTGGACTGAAATCACTGCTGATGTGAAAAGAAGGGAGCTAAGAGCCTTTAACTGAGGAAAGGACTTGTAGTTTGTAAACTTATCGTGACAGCTGAATAAGCAATTCTTTTGTATCTGCCTTAAGAGGCTGAGTGGTAAGGGAGGACACAAGTATTTTGTTGAACAGTGAATTAATAGAACACAGTCTTTTAATATGAATGTTCTGTGTTAATATTGTAATATCACATTACTACTTTCCACTCCAGAAAAACTGATGCCTGACAATAAATGTTTTATTCTCAAAAAAAAAAAAAAAAAAAAAGCTTTTAGGAGTTATCAGGAAGAAATATAATCCAGGAGTTGTTTTTTGTTTAAAGAAAACAACAAAAAAACACCAACCACCCAACAAAAATAAAAAACCCAAACAAATGAAAGAAAACAAATAGAAGAAAAAGGCCTGAGAATATAAACAGAAAAAGTACATCTAGGACACCTGCACTGAAAATCCCTGCCTTATTTTTTCTATTACCATAGGTTGTAGTCTTAAAAATCCCCCAAATAAACTTGTAGAAAAAGACCAGTATTTCCACATAGATTTCCGTATGTGTGGACTGCTTTTCTTCAAAAATAGTCTGATGGCTAAGAAGGTATTTTGGCTTACTACCTGAAGTTAAGACTGTTTTATCAAGGCTGTTTTCTCATTTGATTTTACTATTGATCTTTCTTTTATACAAAGTTTATAACTGACATGATGTTGCTCTTGCATTAACCAGTAGCTGAATTTTCGTGTGGATTCCTGTGCAAACAGTAATGCAGGTAGATTTTGGTCCTGAAAAAAAGATGATGTCAAACAGCACGCAGGGGAATTCTCTTTCTGCAATTCAGAATTGTGATGCTCACTGGCCAGGCCCTAGGGCAGGGGTCTGCAATAGGTTACAGAGCAAGTACTGTTAAAGGTGGCGGGTTGATCGCTTGCCTGTTTCCAGGATGCTACAAACTCTGCTGTAGAGCTGTTTGCTTCAGGTCAGCTGTGGGAAGGGGAAGACAGGGAACAATATTTCAAAGCTCTCTCCCGTTGCAGGGGACATCAATAAGAATAGCAAGTATGGATTTGGTAATTTTGATAGTTTTCTGAATGGGAGACTACACATAGAAAGGCTTTTCAGTCTCCTAGTTTGATGGATGGCTGAGGAGTACTTGTATGAGACTGAGCATACTGGTAATGCACAAAAATGAGGACAAAGGACTGAGCATACTGGTAATGCACAAAAATGAGGACAAAGAGAAAGAACTCTTCAGATTTATTGGATTTTTGGGGGGGGGAAAAAGATCTAGCACTTCAGTTAAATTATATTTAAAATATTAGCTTGAAGTGGTCCTGGTTTTGCCAAGAAATACAGGCTCCAGCTAGCTGACACTTAAAGCACTGATTGGTAAAGGTTTGGATGCTATGGGAGGAAGGATGAGTCAACTTATTTTCTTATCCACTTTTCCAAAGCATTTACCATATGGCTAGTGATGGGGAAAAGTTCCTGAGTTACATGAATCTTCTAAGCAGCTATACAGGAGAAGACCCATCTCATATAATTGGAAGCAAATTATTTTTCGGCAACGTTTTCCTTTTGTATGTTTGGGGGGGTTCATTCCGTTCTCTCTTCCCCTTTTCTGTTTTGATACACAGGAGGAGAAATAAAGGGCAAGGAAAATAACACATCTTGAAAAATGAAAGATTTTAAAAGCTTTCTGTGGAAAAATGTCTTTTTCATCTTGCTGTAAGTAAGGGACTGAGCTGGTATGAAGCTGGTTCATCCTTGCTTTACTTAGAATCCCTGTCATGGGATCAGGAGCTAATGACTCTTCTTTACCTATTGAGATAGCGGCATATTCTATTTCCTTGTGTCTGTCGTACAGCTAGGGCAGAAGGGAACGAGAGAGGATGGGATAATCTCTTGGAAGACAGCATTTAACACCTGTCTGGTAGGAGATAATTGCTGCATTCCTGAGGGATTAGTGCGGTGGAATTTTATTACAGTGCAGTGAAACTGTACCCAGCTATCTCTCACCAGATGGAGGTCAGACTGTTTTGTCGCAGAAGACACGAAGCACAGAATGAAAGATGCATGAATAAAGCATGTTTGTGCAGATGAAATGTGGTTTGTGCCATCCTCTCTGCTTCAAAACTGGATAGAGATTTTTCTCACTGCTGTCCTAGTTCAAAACTGTTTGAGGAGCTCTTGGGAATGACTAAAGCAGTGTCTGTATTGCAGTCAGAGGAGTGATTGTACAGGAGGCACAGCTATCTGTCATCTAGCCTGCTGAGCAACACAAGCAGTGTTTCACAGCAGCGTGGTTTTGGGTAGGCAGCCCAAAAAAGCAACCTCAATCAGAAGGCTGGGTCGTTGTGCTTGTGTTGCTTTCCACTGAGCAAGCAAAGTTAAAGATAGCTTGGGAAACATCTGTGGCTTCTCTGGCCAGGTCCTGCTGACATCCCTGGGAATTTTGATATAGTGAGCTATAGACCGGTGTACCTGAGCCACTTGGGAAAAATGGCTTTTCATCATCTGTTCCCAAAGGAGTATCCTAGGTGTCTCTCTTCTGCTATGTACACATAGCTTGGCATTTTTCCCCTGCCTGTCCTACTTTTCAGTGGTATCATTTAATGTGTATTGATCCTTGTGATTTACAAATAAGCATCGTTTTCAGATGCATACCAAGAAATTAGAGCTTTCCAATAAGAAGGAAAGCCCCTTAGCATCTGATGCTATAAATTAGCAGGTGTTTTGCATTTTCAGTAATTGTATTATGCCTATAGTTGGATCCTCAGAGTGGAGTTTGAATTGGGTTAGATAATATATTCAGAAACAAATAAAACATGCAAAAGAGAAAGGAAAAGTAGATGAAAATTTAGCAAAACCAAATTCAGGAATTGGCATATAGTCTGTAGCCCACAAATACGCTCTGCTAGTCACTCTGAATGCCAGTTCTTTGCATCAGCTGGAAGAACAAGTTGATAGCTTCCTAATGCTGCAGTTTATTTGTTTTTTTATTTGACTCTGTCCTGCACATAGATTATAAAATACTGCAATGCTTTTCTGTAAGCCTGAACATAAAGTGCATCATTTGTTACTATACAGCACATAGGATTTGAGTCTCCCAAGGAATGCTGAGCCCTTAGTCTGATTATTTAATCATACTGATATAAAGGGGGAAATATTTTGTCATTTTACCCTCTGCCCTATAATATCTTTGTGCTTTAAAAGTGAGGGCCCAAAATTAGAAACTACTTAAAACCTTGCTTTGCAGTTCACATATTGTGCTGGAATGCTGCTCGAGCAACAAAAGATTTTACTTTTGACACTTAATTTGCGGTACAGAACTATTTTAAGAAGAGACTTGATTTAATCTACTTAATGACCTTCACTATATATAACAGTCGTCCAGTGAAACATACTGGGAGGTTTGTGATGGGTGCAGAATTCCAGGGGAGAGGAAAAATTGTTTACTAGTTTTCTGAAGAATAAACCCAGAGCAACACAGTACATGGTGTGCAGCATTTTAATTTAGCAATGAAAGAAAACTTCAGTAAGATTTACAGTTTCCATTGCAGCTGTGTGACCACTGCCAATACAGAGCACTAATAGTACTGTGTAAGAGTAGTGTTTTTTGCCTGCTAAAAGAAACACAGGATTTAAATTTCCACATTAATTGGTCCTCCAAGGAGCAGGGAGGTGGACTCTATGATCCTTATAGGTCCCTTCCAACTAGAGGTGTTCTATGACTCTATGGTGTTTACTGGCTAATTGCAATGGAAGAAGACAGGGTAGTTTTGTGGACTTTATCCTGAACTTGATCTGCTGTTTATTTTTCATTATACACAGACTTGTATCATTTTATAGTGATCCTCGTTGAATGAAGTTATGGCCTCTGAAACAACTGAAAGTCTGAACACAGATCTCATACTGTAATAACATCTCAAGCTGAAAAATCCTTGGATGTATTGGGTTATATATATGTATCATTTCTAATCCCATCTCTCCTGGTTTTGGCTGAGTTAACTTTCTTCGTAGTAGCTAGTAAGAGACTATGTTTTGGAGTTGTGCTGAGGAAAAGCTGATCACTGATGTTTGTAGCTGCTGCCAGGACAGTCAAGGACTCTTCAGCTTCTCTGCTGTGCCAGTGTCTGCAGGGGCAGGAGAAGCTGGGAGGGAGCACAGCCCCAGTTACTGGCCTAGGATTCAATTGTGGGTTTAGGATTGAGGCCCAAATTGTGTATTCCATACCATGCACATTGTACCCAGTATATAGATGAGGATCTCTCCGGAGTTCATTCTCTCTCTGTGTCACTCCTCTCTTGTATATTTGTATGTATTACTATTATTGTTATAATTGTTATTTTAAATTTTATTGTAGTTTATTTATTAACTTGTTCTTATCTCAACCCATGAGTCTCTTTTCCCTTTATTCCTTTAATTCTCTCCCCCAGCCTCGGGAGCGGGGACGGGGAGCAAGCAGCTGCGTGGTGTTTGACTCCCAGACAGGTTCAAAACCACAACACCGTCTAAAAAGAAATCACAAATAATTATTGAAAATGTCTTGGGAATAATAATTCTAAATCATCCTCATCCTGGCATCCTTTGAAAATTGTCTTCCATCTTCCTGGTGTGTTGGGAATTGCCTCTTGTTTAGCAGGCAAGATAAGTCATGAGCCAGCATACCATTGGCCTGAAAAACACCTGACATTAGAATAAAGATTTAATCACAGTGGGGAGGTGAAAAATGAACTGTTTATGTTCCACTTGCTTTCCTGTCACACAGTGTGAATGGTGTTAATAGAGAGGGGACCATAACTACCAAAGGTGTTTTCAGCTAATGTGTCCTACTTTGCATTTGTAATGGGCAAATAATGTGCAATAAAAATTGGTTATTGCATCATGGCTAAATATAGCTTCTTTAATCTCATTAGCTTAGTTCCTCATTATCACGTGGGCATAAATGAGGGGAAGGTCTTATGTGTTTACATGCTTTGAATATGTTGGCTTGTTGGCTTTTTTCAAAAAAAAAAAAAAGACAGCTCCCTTCTATCATGTTGGAAACGTTCAGCAGTGACACTAATTTCCTGTGAAACCAAATGATCAGAAAATAGCGAATGATCTAGTAATCAGAATCAGCAAGTGGAGTTTAATTCATTTGCCTGTAGAGTGCTTGCCAACACTGTCATGTAGAGCTCACTGCTGTTCCAAGAGCCACTTGTGCTTATAATAATTAGAGTTCCAATGATCTGGAACTGCTTGATTCAGCTAAAGTTTTGGCAGGTGGTTGACACACTGAAGCATATTTAAACACTGTGCTAGCCTTGAAATGTGACTTGAAATTATTTGCGTGCCTATAATACTGTTAGTGTCATTTAAAAAAAAAAAAGTAGCGAATCTATCAGCTACGGATGTGAAGTTATGTCACATAAAACACAGGAGTTATGGATTTTGGGGAATATATGGATTGGGAAAGCTCAACTGGTTAGTTGCATTGAAAATTTTACCATTATAAATTGAATTGTTCAGCTATTTATTTTGATGTATGATAGCTCACGCACGCTCAGGACTATTAGTAAGCCTTCATAACTGGAATTGTGCCTGATGAGCAGGTCTAGATGTGGAATTACCAGAAAATGGAGGAAATGCATATACTTCCTCTTTTAGAAGAAGTTAAAAAATTAAAAACTCATAATAATTCATTTAATTCTTGAACCTTCTCAAGTTTGCAAAGCCTTGTTCATCAGAAAATGTCAAGTTTGCCACCAGATGTCAGTTAAGACCTAAGGAGCTACAGTTTCCCTAGGCTGCTAAACCCAGTTCCAAACAAATGCTGATAGACTTTTCAGAATTACTTTTTACCTTAACATTAGAATATCTTTTAGCTGAAGTACAGGATAGTGCACTTTTTCACATGATCACTGACTGTTCAGTTATCTGCTCTCGCTGCTGTGTCTGTGTAAGGTTGTCTAACACAAGCTTTGAGGGTTTGTTTGATCTTTTGCTATTTTTTTGTCCTAATTTGGGGAAAAGATGAATGCAAAGCTATTGTTCTTAATGTGCTCCTCAGAACCTACCAAAGTTTTACCTAGGGAAGTTAGGCTCTGACCATGATGAATTTCACATATAGTCTAGGAGTTTAATAGATATGAGCTTACTATCTGCTCAAAATTCCTGGAACTTTGTGTTCGGATAATACTCTTTGGGCTCTTTGTGTTCAATGTCTATATTCCAGGGTTAGTGAAACATTGGTTACGCAGGAAACTGATGTGATGAGCTCAAGTGCAACAAAGCATATTTCTTTAGGATGGAAATGTTCATGACCGTTACGGAGTAGTGGGCATAAGACACAGAAAGCAAAGGAAGCAGTTGAAAAGGAACTGAGAAGAATTGAGGACTGATGGCTTTTTACTGACTGCTCACTGGCTTTTTTACCATGATCATAAACTTTCTTTCGTTATCACATGCAGTGCCTGCATAAAAATGGCTGCTAACAATTCCTATTGACTTCAGAATTGGTGTTTTCAGCCTTAAAGAATCTATCTCCCTCTTTGTAAAGTTTTGTACGCCATTCCCTCTGATTAGTTCTACTATGTCAGATCACGGTACTGTTTCATTTGCTGTCAACAGCCTTTTGTGATATGTTGTTTACTTGTCACAAGTTCTCTGGGGGGAGAGAACTCCAAGTGCTCTGCCTTTCTCATCTGATTCATTTATTAGCAGCAGTAGATGCTTATTTAGGAGAACAATGGGTAAAGAAGAAAATGCAATAAGCTTGTGTTTCTTGCTTTTGGGTTTTTTTTAATGTTAGGGGATTTGTTGGATTTTTTTTTTTTTGTTTTAAACTCTCAAAACTCAAGCCAAAATAAAAGCAACTCGCATTACTACATTTACACTAAGAAAAAAAAGTAATTACAGGCTGTTTTTTGTAACAAATGTTGAACTGCTGAAAGCCAAAAAGCAGTGCAAATAAGAACTTGCTTTTGTCGACTCAAATATCAAAAAGCCACATAATGTCTGCTTTGTGGACTGGTAATGTCCACACACATTTTATTAGGTACCAGTAGGAATGTTTCTTGGTTGTCAGGCTGTGGATTAACTGCAGAGGTTGGATACAGAAATACCAGTGCTGACTCTTTAGGAGCCAGTTTCCTTGGGAAGTACCACAGTGTGTTATTTGCCATATGAACTTAGATGCTCAAGTCAGTGCTAACGTGAGAATCACGCTTTGCCAGGCTTGGCAGCAATGCTGGTCTTCTCATTTTTCCTCATTATGTCCTCCTGAGATGTCTTTCCACTAAATTCTTGCATTGTTGGTATTTTCCCCTTGTCTAACCCTTTGTCCTAACCTTTCCCTCCCTCCCTGGCCTGGATAATAGAGAGTTGACAGAGATGTGAAGTTAACTACAGTAAAGGTTGTGAAGTACTTACAGCTGCTATTGTGACAGCGTGTAAGTACCTGAGAGCGATAAGGAGATACACATAAGCACAAGACCTCATGACATACATGCTTATTCTTGGTATCAGTAACATCTAAGCTTCATTCTTTACAAAACCTGGTTGGATAGCACAGTAATTTCCCCAGTCTTTTATCCATTCTGACTCTGGTAGTTTCTGAAAAAGAAGTCACTCTCTGTCAGTGTCATACCCCCAAAGGAAGAAAATGTAAATCATGTTTCAGTCTTTACAGCAATAACATAAAAGCTGGCTAGTGAGAGCCTGAAATTAAGTTTGGAAATGGATTCTCTGATGGTGTGCTTGATGATTTTTGTGTACATAAATGTCAGGTTCCGCTTTACCCAAGCTGATTTGTAATTTTGCAAATCGTGCACCAATGGGCTTTCCAGAGGGAAGAAGAAGGGCTGAAATATTCTCTTCTGCAGTCATTAATATCAACCTTAATATTCAAATGTGGATGCATGCAAGGCATTCTGTGCACTTGGTGCAACAAAACTGAAAGTGAAATCTGCATGTAGACAGCTGCACGTGCACAAAGAGAGTCTGAACCAAATCTCTTTGAATATTCAGCCCCTAATGTGTAACATTTAATCACTAAATACTGAGTTTAAGTAGAGCTCTTTGGATGATGATGATGAAATGATTAATAAAGTGGTCTGAAATGTAGTTCAGAGCCTCTCTCTAGGGAGTCTCACTTTGCCAATTTTGGCAAGATGGCCTCCTACAGCAACAGAATCAGAAATGCCAATTGTAATTGAAGTCTTTAATTACACTTCCTGCTTTTTTTCAAGGTAACGAGCATTTGAGGTTTTTTTTTTTCCCCTCTTCTTTGAATTTCAGTAGTGCTGAAAATGTGTATAGGCTTCCTGTGAGCCCTTGGTTTTCTGGAAATAATAATAACAGATTAATACAAAGAAAAAATGAGTCCCTTCCAGAAATAACCGCAGTGTTTTGCAAGCCTTTTCAAAGCTCTGTCAGACCTTGTCAAGCATGCTACAAGCTTACTTAAATATAATCTTAAAATTTCACTTCACGTTAAAGGAAGATTTGAGCAAGTTGAATGGTGCAGCTGAAAAGAACAGTATGTGCACAGGCTCTTCAACCCTCACAGCTTGAACCATGTCTTAAGTCATAAATCATGAAAAAAGGGCAGAAGGAGACAAAAACAGTGAAGCCATTTCTTAGCGAGACAATTTCTTCACTTCTTGTAAAAGGTCAACACCACCATCATCCTTGTCAACACAAAGGAACACAAAAGGGCCACTGGAAGGACAGGTGATGTTACCAGGAACAGACAGAATAATGGAGAAAATAACTCCTGCTGTGCATCAAGAAAGCATGACAGTCTGGTGACCAGATGCTGAGTGTACGCTGCTTTTAGTGCTGCCTGCAGACAGTAGAACGCGGTCTGGTGGCCTGGTATCTAGACTATGCTTTGCTGCAATTAGCAGTAATGTCATGTTTAAGCCAAATCATTCTGATGAAGCTATTTGGGATTCATGCAGCCCTGGAGTAAAAATAGTACAGTAAAAAGCAAGAGACATCTCCCCAAATTGTTTTTCCTCCTGTTGCCCGTTTAAGCAATATGCAGTTAAATTGCTTTAGTTACAGACAGTTGCTTTTTGCAGTGATGTTTTTTGCACATCTAACCACTTTTTTTAATGTCCTAATGATTTGAAAAGGTCAGTGGGGAAAAAATAAACCAAGTTGTATTTTTGACATTGAGTAGATATTCAATATTGAATGTTTACTCCTCAATAGACCATCAGTTGGCTTGATGGATGTCAATGGTGCTCACACGTTCACCTGCTTGATGGACTGCAGCAAGGACCAGACTAGCCTTTGCTCTGCTCTGACCTGCAAGTTGCATCCTTTTTTTTTTTTTTTTTCTCCTTTGTGTAGAACTGAAGAGGAAGAAAGTAGAAATAAGCCTTTGTTCTGACCTTGCTTTCCCTATTTTCTCCTGGTGCACACGAGGTGCCACAGAATCTCTCCACTTTGGAGACATCTGCCATATCTTGTCTTCAGTGGTGGATTTGCTGGTGTTCATAAGTAGTTGGTCTTCTTTCAGAGCTGCTTCTGGTCACACTGTTTCTTCTGGAGATTAATACAATTCAGCACTGGCATTACCAAGTACAGATCACAACATCTGTGTCTTGCTACTCTGATGACTAGCCTTTCAGGTGGGTTTAGTTCTACCTTTCCTCCTGAAATAGAGCAAGCAAGGCTGAGGCTTTGGCCTGAAGACCTGCTGTTCGACACCTTTTACATTTTATTTTTAAATGCAGTTTATTATTGTGCTAGATGTCATTCTGACAGTGTGTTGGTACATCAAGCTGATGTATGTCTCCCTGAAGAACTCCTGTTAACTTTTGTATATTGATTGGCCATGGCTTTCCAACTAAAGACCTGAATTGTTTCCTTAAGGAAATGCACTGAAAAACATCACTTCTCTTATGGTTTTGTTTGTTTGCAGTAAAGCTGATGGCAATATTTCTTATACGTAGCAGGGGCAAATTCTTCCTTCACATGTCTTTCCACCTCAGATGTTACAGCAGAAATCTCCTTCAGGCTGTGTTTGTCAACAGATCTCATCTCCTATTTGAGAACCAAGTTGCCCAATTTTTAGAATACATCAACACGGCAAGGACACTTTGGACACAGAGTATCTGTGAAAACATCTGGAGTTTCTAAAATTTTGTTTATTTTTTGGATGCACAAATTGTAGCTTAACTTTTTAGAAAATCTTGTCTGGGCAGCAGTGCTGACAATGTCAAATTTCATGTTTGAACACAATCAAAATTAAGCTCTATTAACTTTAGTTTAATTAAGTCAATAGCTCTCTTTTGCAGGAGATTTTAGAGATTCCTGTAAGTATATGCTAATTTTAAACATCTCATTAAAGAATATAAATTAGGAATTGCAGTAAATTCTAAGTGTTCTTTTGCTTGATTTTCATAATACATGTTTTTCTTTTAAAATAATTTTTCATTTCCAAGTTACTGTTCCTATTCTTATTTTTCAAGAAACTGTCTTTGAAGTTTTAAACAATTTTTTAGATAGAACTTAAAATTGTTGATTTTTTTGATCATGGGGAGGAAAAGTGCAAATCCATTTTCAAAAGGAAATTCTAGCATGGAGGAAAAATGAATTCTAGAGTCCTTAAGATGCTTTAAAAAATTTTAAACTCTACCATGTTTGAAAACAATTGTGAAAAATTACTTAGTGTTTCTTTAAGTATGAATTTGTGCAACCAGCATTTTATCAGATGATCTGGAGAATGTGTTGTTTTTTCTGGGAACTTTATATTTAAAGTTGTTTCTACACTTTTTTTGAGTAGAATTCTATCTTTTTATTTATTTATTTTTTATGCATTGGTTTATGCTTTGGTTTTGGCTTCATTGAGCTGCCAAGTGCAGCAGAGGCCCTGGAGTGCTTTGTCTGCGCTGTGTTGGTCCTTGTTTTACAAAAACTGCCTCTTGCATGACAAAGATGACTTGGGTTAATGGAAATTCTGTCTCTGGAGAGGTGGCTGTTGGAGAAAGTCTTTCTGTATTCTAAACATGTGGATTTGCTATACATGACTTCATGTGGATAAACCACATCGCTGACTTTAACATTTCCCCTGAAAAACCCTCTTTGCCTTCTCACCAGGGAAATAATTAGCGACCACAGGGGGACATGGTAGTACCCGAAGTACTACGTACAGCAACAACTGTAAGCTTCCCCTTTCTTGTCCTCACTTTATTCTGCCAAAGGGTGATGCAGCGCTTCCATGTCAGCATCATCCTTGACATGCCTTGCTGCTGCTGCAGCTATGGGAGGGATCGTGGGGTGGTTGGAAAGCCAAAGCCTGGGGAGGGGCACACAGTGCTGTCCTTGCTGTGCCATTGGTGGCCAGGTGCCTGGCAGGTGACTTGGCTCTGAATGGTGTTAATAAAATCTTCTCCTTTCTCTCTGGTACACATGTGCTACTATTTTGTATGTGAGAACATTGCTTACTACCCCTTTAACATCTAATAAGGATTTTCTCATTTTCAAATAGGGATTTCCTTTGGAGATGAATTAAAACATAGCTGCCAGCTTCTTTCTTCCTTGATGATGCAGTAAAGAAATATTCATCAGACAGCAAAAGCTATTTTTATTTGCTTGTGTTGTCCTTTCCCTAGAGTTTGTTGTGCCTCGCTTGTGTTGCATACGTAATTATTCTTCAAACTGAGATGGAAAAACCAACTTGATATAAGAAATTTTCTTCATGTGAACACAATACTCTGTCCCAAGGCAACAGTTACAGGTTCAGATTTAACTACAACTTAATGGAAAAGGGGGAGAAAGAGTCTGTATGTTGTAAGAGAAGCTTACAGTGCTGGCTGCAAAAATATAGCTGTGTAGCTACAGTGTTTTAGCTTTTTTTTCATATTTTTCCTAAATTCTTATATTCATACTTAGCTTGAATGCTCAGATTCTTTCTCTGTAATGTCTCTGGCATATACAGTCTTTCCTAAGCATCCTTGCAGCTGACATTCTCCAGAAGGTTCATGTATAAGCTGCAGCACTGTCCCTTTCTTTTCCCTTGGTGCTCATGCTCAAATCCACTCTTTTGCAGAGATCTTTTTCCTTATCTGCCCCTTGAAACGTGTCACTGCTCTCTTTACACTCCTTCTTTGCCTCTTTCTTTATCACACCAAATCGAATCTCCCAGATTCACTTTTAAAGCTATTTGCAGCCTCCTTGCCTTAACCCTTATCTGAAGGCTGGCATCGACAGTCAGCTCCCACATCTGATCAGCCTCAGATGCCAGCCCCCGTATCCCAGCTGTTAAATATTATGAGCAAACAACTTTGTGCTTCTCCCTTATCTCCCTCATCCTTGGGAAAAGATTCCCATGCTCACAGCAAAGCCACATCTTGGTTCTCTTTCAAATTCCCCTTTTAAAACAAATTTATCTTCCAAAACTGCTTGGTTCCAATGCTTTCAAAACTCCTGAGTGGTTAGCTGTTGCTGCTGAGACAGACCATTGGCATATGATGTGGATTTAGTACTGGCTTGCTGTTTATTTCTGTTCCATTATCTGTCTAAATCTGTTTTCTCATGTGTTAGATTCTTGGCATTGGCCATCTTTTTCTTTTGTGTCTGTGTGGGCTCTGACTGGCCCCAAGCCATACAGAAATGCAAATAATGTATGCATGTAATACAGACAGAAAGGTTTATCCCCTTCATACTCTCCTTAAACTCATGTTCCTTAAATATCTGTACCATTGGAGGGTAAGGATGTTCTTTCAGCATGAAATTTCTCATGTTTCTTATAGGGAGATGCTGAATTTCACCGTTTTGAGTACTTAATTGCTTTTAGCTCCATTTGAAAACACTGGTATAGAACGGTTCATCCGCACTGTGTTGGGAAGTTAAGTTTGAGCAGCTTTTCTTGGTTTTGCTTTATTTTCAGGGTGTATGGAGGCAGACAGAAACTGTTTGACCAGTACAGGGGTGAGAAAAGCTACCGCCTTCCTTGTGCCATCACCAGCCCTGTGGTTGCACGCAAATGATGGAAATGATCTGGCTGAACGCTGATCCAACAACAGCAACAAAAAATAGCAACTGAAATGAGCAATGGCCATGTAAGCTGTCTGCTGTGACTTGCCAGGAGGACGTGTGACCCTGGTGCAGGCACAGGGTGGGGGGATGCAGAGCACCAGCCAGAAGGCAGGGGCTAGCTATCTCCCAGTGCCAGCCGTCCCCTGGATTACAGCTATCGTGGATTGCAGCTGCAGAGCAGAGTGCTAAAAAGGAGAGAAAATGGAAACAGCAGAGCTACAATGAACAAAAATAGCGGGGTTATCAACTGGACGGTATATCCACCATTGCAGGTTTCCTACAGTCAAAACTAGCTGGAAATGCCCATTTTAGCATGTGATTGTCACTTCTGTCTCTTTGACAGAGCAAGGTTACTTGAGAAGGAGCCCTATTTCCAAAGTTCATACATGTGTATGGTAAGAACACGTTCAGTACAGTGGGAGTTTGATACCAAAAAGGTTATATGAGCAGGACTGCGTTAATCTCAAATGGGAAACCATTTTAACAGACTAGCAACAACATTTCTGGGAGCTTGAGGAGGTGAAAAAAAAGAGAATGTTTGAACAGAGATTATTGCAGCCTTTTTTATGTGAGAAATTGTGCTGTGGTTTTATTTATTTATTTAGTTGCATACGTAGGTCACCCAAAACAAATCGTAAGTTAATGTTAAGTCTGTAAAAGTGGCTCAGCCTTGATAGGAAAAAGGTTGAGAATACTTCTGAAAAATTGAGAAAAGGTTTATTTTGACACTCTCTAAAATTTTTATTCTTTTGAATGACAGCTCCTGCAATATTTTTTTTTTTTTATGCAAGTTTAACAACTGGAAAACAAAATCAATCCATATTTTAAATGGAGTGGTGTTAGTTTGGAACTGAATGCTGTGAGTTTGGAGGATAGTGGAAGAAACGTTGTTTGGTCTTCATTAGGGGATATAAGAAGGACCTTCCCTCTGATAGTAGGGGAACGCTTCTGGAGCTGGATACAAACCCAGTGCCTTTCAGACCTGAGGTGACCGTGAAGAAAAGGGAAATTAGGGTGCCCCTGTGTAACTGTAGACCTAGAATAGATCTCGAAAGGTCATCCTGTCTGTACTCTTAAGTACACTTTCAAGATCTCTCAGACTCTGCAGCTTCCAGAGGCAGACTATTTAGAGTATGTTGATTAGTCAGAGAAAGTGTCTTATTGCCTAATGTGACTTTTCCTTTTTTTCAGTTTATATCTATCACTTTGTCATAGATGTGGATTGAACACTTCTCTCCCCAACTTTTGCGTATTTAAAGATCACTATAAGTTTCCCCTTTTTTTAATTCTTCAGGATTCACAGCCATGTTTTTCCTTTGAGGAAGGATGGGATGTATCTTTGAGATCTCTGAGCCTCATTGGAGGTTCACATAGATGGTTATTCTGGTCTTTCTTCATCTTCTGAGCTTGCATAAGATTGATTCCCTCTTTTCTACTCCAAAGACATACACATACTTAAAATAACGTGCAGCTTCACAGGGAACTTCTGTGTCTTTACTGAAGTCTAAAACTTTAATGAATAAAAAAAAAGTTTGATTTCCATATGCAAAATCAAAGAGACTTCCAAGTTCTGCAATTCTAGATGGAAAGGATTTCATTGAGGAGAACAGTTTCTGCAGCAGAGGGACAAATGGTGGTTGAATATTTAGTTACAAATGCAATCACTGTATGGATTCTCAGTAGGCCTTAATTATGCTCTTCCATGCATGATTCTGCAAGGCTTATGCAAGCAAATTTTCATTCAAGTTGAAGAGAGATTTTTATTGCTTGAAAATTACAAATTTAGTCTGTTGGCATGCATTGATTTGCTTGTCTGGTTTTGTGTGGTTTAGGTTTCTATCCAATCCTTAACTTTTTTGAGCTCTGTGTTTCAAACATCCAGATCTGGCCAACTTTTATGAGGAAAATGAGGACAAAACTGAGCTTTTCAGAGCAGTAAGGTAGAAAGAATTAATACATGGCTATTGCTGCTGATCACTGGGCTTTGTGTCTTCAGGAAAAAAATGCTTGAAAGTATACGACTGCCTAGTTTTGCCAGAAAATTCTTCTGATAGAAAGAGGCAGAAAACAGATACAGAAAAATAGTGGGCAAGATTTTGCAGAGGTATAAAGGCAACAAAATCTTAATAGGGAGCTAAATCGGATTGCAGAGCTGGAGCTGTATGTTGTGTGTCGTTGGAAAGTTCTTACTGGTCTTCATACAGGAAGTGAAATGTAATGACAAATTTTCCGAAATGTTCAGCCTCAACAGGACTGCAAGCCAAGTGCACAAGCTCCCTGCCATGAATATCTGCGTGAAGCTAGTTGCCAATATCTTTTAATAGCATAGCTTCATTCCACACCTCCCCAGTATAGAGCTGGCCTTATTTTCTGAAAATGATAAAAATTCACTGTTTCCACTTTCCATAGTAATGGAGGAGGAGATCTTTGAAAATCTGTATACAAATAGGAAAGTTTTGCGTATGTGAGGGAGATGACATATTTTTAGACTGAATTTTCCAACCTCCACTCTCAGTGAATTGGCTGTAGGGTGGCAGTGTGTACATTCAGGACGCGAGATGAAGAGCTGGGTTTGAATGAGATGGTTCTGTTTCTGGTTTGGATGTTGCGTTTGACAGTACAGCAGAAGTAGTAACAAATGATATTGAGGTCTGTTTTGGTCTGGTTAAAATTCGCTGCCTGTGCTATGGAATGAGTTACACATCCTGTACTATTTGCAACTGAAATCATTTGGAAATTATTCACATAAGTAGTATCCAAATAATTGTGTATAATTGAATGTATTCAGTAAGGTCGTGATTAGAATTGGGTAATTTGTAAAGTATGAAGGATGGGAAGAAGGATAATGGTTTATCTGTGAATGCATGATCCTCTTACAGCATTCTCTTCAGAGAAATGAACCTAAGGATGGGGCACGGGAAGGGAGTGTCTGGTCAGGGCAAGAACACGTCTGGCTGCCCTTGAGTAATAGGTGTTGGTCAAATAAACCTGTGGCTCTCAAATCTGGATTCTGCATTGCTAACAAAATACGTTTCTGCTTTTGTGCCAGCACTTGTGAAGAACACTTTTTCCCTGCAAGTTTGTGAGGTGCCTTGTCGCTTGCCTTACCTGAGATATTGTCCGCTCCAAGGAAACACGTTAGTTCACTTAGTATTGAATCAGCAACTGGTGGTTTTTTCCAGAGGGCCGAGAACTGGGTCTTGGACCAATTAGAGCTAATTGCTGTTCTGCCGCACGGAAGCAGAAACACTGCCTGGCAGTCCCTGGTTTATTAAATCAAGCTTCCAGAGACTGTTTGATTGGGAGACATACACATGTACCTATACTGTTAAGTTTGCTATCTCTGGTACTATTTTTTTTTTCCCTTGGTTGTTAACTGCGGTTCATTGCATTGTTTTTCCTTTCTTGAAACAGATGTTTTCACAGGCATGAAAAAGTAGGAAATTAAAAAAATAGATATACCAACCATATATTTAGAGAGAACTGCTCATTTGTTCACCCACCCTGAGTTTGCAATTTTTACTGGTATTTTACAGCCTAATTCTACTGATTCATCACCTCTGAGAACAAAAGTATCATGTGAAGGGAAAAAAAATCCTGTGTTTCTTTATTTTTTTAATTGATTGTAGATTTAGATCTTTAAGGACAACAGAACAAATATTTTTTATACAGTAAGAAGAAAAGAATTTTTTTACCGTTAGGTCAAACTTGAAAAAGGAGGATAAAACCTCAATGTTTACTTGTGGTTTCTTTTCCCATTCTTTCTTACATTACCCTGCTAACCTTTGGTAAGCCTTTTGTGGGGTGAACAGCTACCTCTGTCAAAAAACAAAATGACATTTCCTAGGCTCTCATGAGAGCTTGTATGTAGAGAATTAAACCATGGTATGGGGCTTCAGGCACATGTGTGCATGCAGAATGGTACGCAGAGGAAATTGACTTTCAAATATCTTCAGTGTTGCTTAGGGCAGAATGGCTAGGTGCAGCACATAGAAATCACAGCTACTTAACCTGTATTTTAATATTTTATGCATTTTCATTTGGAAAAAGTCAGGGTCTGTTATACATTCTCAAAAGATCCTATGTCTCCAGGTTGGGCAGCAAAAGACTTAACAGGGTATAAATTTCTTGCAAGACTCCCCAGTATTCAGTCATTGTAAGGTGGGGTGCCTGTGAAAGAGGAAAAAAGACATAGTCACCACTCGTGTTGCAGCAGAAAGGGCGTAGCAGCTGAAGGAGGAGATAGGAGGAGATAAGCAGTGAAGCCCTGGGGTGTTCAGGTTGGTGTGTTCCCTCATGCCCAAAGGAGAGCAACGTGCATCCTACACATGCTGTAATACAGCCTGCACATGTAGTAACTAACCTAGAGGTGCAGCCTAGCAGGAGGATGCTCACATGAGTGGGTTTGGTGTGGTAAGTCAGTCTTTGCAGTGCCTTTCTGTTCTAACTACTGCTTGAAAGGTGCTGGAAATAGGTGTCTGATTTTTCTCACTGATCTTTCTTGAGGGTTGTTTATTAATCCAACTGTTATTCACAAGCCTCAGGAGACATTTGGCTGTGACTGAAACCTTGTAGTGTATTTACTTATTCCTCAGAAGAGGTCCTGATCCACTGTAAGATCAGGCTAGCCCTGACAGATCTGCTTTATTTATAGTTATAGTCATTGACAATGACTTTGGTAACTGTAACTACAGAGTAATTAGGAAGAAGCACCGTTAAAACACTAAATAGATAAGGGAACTGGAATTCTTTCAGCTTGTCAAATTGGTCCATTAAATCTGTGTGTGTTGTACCTGTAATTGCAAAGCTCCAATTATCATGCACTTAGTGAAAGGCATGATAAGGTTTTCTGGAGTGGAAAGTGATAAGAGATAAAAGTGAAAAGTTGCCTAATAATAACTTTTGCTAAAAGCTATCAACAGCAAACGTATACTTCTGATAAGAACCAGAAGCCAAGAACTTTAAATCCTCTTGTCTCCAAGCAAAAAAAAAAAAAAAAAAAAAAAAAATAAGGGGGGGGGGGGGGAAAGTAGAAGTTGGAAGGAAATGTCATCACCTCGTTTGTACAGACATTTTAGATGATGTCAGAGCCTCTAGTCTTCACAGCCTCCTCGTGTTGCTCCTGGTAAGTGCGGTATTGGTGTATTGGTGTCCATGCAGCCCTGACATCAAGAGACCATGGCCTTTGGAGAAGTTCAGTACTTAATGTTGTCTACTATAGAGTCGTCTTCCATAAAATCATTAGAGGATGAAGGATATGACCTAGGGTGACATTCCTATTTCTTGCTGGGGATCATTTTTGTCTGTAATCATCCCCAGGAGACAACTAGCTCATAGGGATGGTTATAGTTTGTTTTGAAAACGGTGCTGCCTTATAGGTTCTCTTGGAAGTCTTGGGGATAGGGTGGAGAGGAATGACCAAAATACAGGTATGAATTCAGGTACTGATGAAGGCTGGAGTTTATGTAGAGGAGAAGGGAATTAGAGTTGCCTCTATTTCTGCCATATTTCACAGTGGTGGAAAGTTGAGTAAAGGTGTATCCTCTCTCGGTACCTTTCTGTTCATCTGAATCTTTGAAGTGGGAGCTGGAGAGGTTTTCAGAAAGCCTGGAATCAATTTGTGAAGGGGTATAAAGGTGAAAGATTCTGTGAAGGACCAATAATTTAGAGAAATACATAAAAGGAGGAGAAGGGTGGCCTTAAGAGCAGGCAGATAGAAAGGAGTGTTGTTGTTAAGCAGAACCTACATCACAGAAAAACAATACTGAGCTGACTGCTATTTGTGAGAAAAGGGGAAGAAAAAGAATCATTCTTTTCTGAGAACCCAAGGGGCTTTATCCATTTTAAAATCAATTTTGTGCAAAATAAAGGCAAGCGAGCATATGTATTCTAAATGGCACTTCAACTTCTCTCCAAAAAAGTCATCAGCGTTAAAATAGGTGTCATTACTCTGTGGTGTTGCTTTCTTTCTTTCTTTTTCTGTTAGTGGATTGAAAATGACAAGCCTGACTTCTAATTGGTTTTAGAGATATTGTTTGCAAAGTTTTGCATATAAAGGGAAGGAAGCTGAATATTTCTGCTTGTGTCAAAAGGGAAAAAATGAGAAATGATACAGATCAAAGCCAAGAAAAGGGTGATCATTTCTGCACTTAGAGTGGCTTTGGAAATTTGACTTTAAATGAAGGAATGTTTGGTTTCGAATGGTTGAGATAAAACAATAAAAAGGTTTTGCCTTCAAGAAATCAAAATGTTTGTTCCAAGTGAGGGAAGGCTGACAGATGGTAGAAATTACACTTCTAGTGACTTCTTAAGCTGGATTGTATCCACTCAACTAGTGGCAGTCACACATGATACTGGGGGCTTGGGGGCAGCTGGAAGCAGAAAGAGACCTGGGGAAGAAGAAAGGAAAAACATGCAGTCAGATTCTTGTATTTTTCAAGATGTAAAAAGAAATTGATGTACCTTTTCTTCAATTTTTGTTTTGTAGAATCTCATTCTGAAAAGGGATTTATTTTATTTTTGGAAACTCTTAGATTTTGTATCAAGGAGGAAGAAAGTGACAGTGGCCTAGTGCAGATGTAGTAGATGGCAACAAATGAGTTTGCTGTGTCAGAGAAGGAAGGATGTTTACACTAATGTTTGTTGAAATGTAGGGTCCATTGAACAGCTGTAGAGATGAGGATTTCCAGGGGAAAGTCTCCCGTCCTGGCTCTTCTGTACTAGAGCCCATTGGTGTGCTGCCTGGGTCTCCTTTTGTGACTGTTTTCTAGTGGTCTTAACATTATAGCAGTGGTCCTAAAATTATAGTTCAACTGTCATAATATTTGTCTCCCTCTTCTTGTAAATATATACCAGTTTTTCAAAGGTTCATTACAGAACAGGTTAAGAATTATTAGACAGTGAAAGTGTGACGCCTTAAATTTAATTATATTTCCTTAAGTGGTGGGAAAATCTGCTCATGTGATTTATGTTTGACAGACTGCTAACATCCTCTCTGACAGGACCAAGGGGAAGGCAATTGCTCAGTTTTAAAAACCTTATGATACGTTTTCTGTATCTCAGGCCATAGGAATGGATTCTTGGGACAATCTAATATCAAATTAATAAATGAAGAATTTAGGCACTGACAGAAGAGGTGGATGGTGAGAACTGGCTGAAGATTTTCAGCAGTGTGGACCTGATCTTAAAGAACACGCTTTCCCAACATAAAAGGCTATGTCCAGACCCATGCTTCCCAAGAAGCAGATTGATATTGGAGGCAGGTACAAGCTATAGTTGTCCCTGCTTCTTGACAGGAAGCTTTCCACGTGGAATAATATTGCTGAAGTTCAGTCTGAACAGAAGCAACCGAGCAATGTCCTTCTGTAAAGGAAAGCAGCAGCCTTCACTGTGGTTACACCAGGAATGTGCTTTTGATTTATGCAAGTATATCTGCTGAAACAGCCCAAGTAATTTCTACTAGCTATAGGAAAATAAGTTGTCTTGTTGTTCCCTTCCTCGCTGTGGGCCTCAGACTTTTGAGCAATGTGCTTTATGTACATGAGTAAGAGTGTGCCTATGGTTTAAGATTGGATCATGGGATCTGTGGATGCTGGCTGCTCCTCCACCTCTTTTTCATCTGCAGGAAGCAATTTGTTTGTTTATATGTTTGGAGATTCTGTGGGATAAAATACAAGAACTTCATAATAAAAATAAAAATACCTGAGAGGCCACAGGTATCACTAGGGACTTTGATTTTATTAGCTAACGTTTATTAAGTGTAAATTGAAAACTAAGGTCTGCAGTGACACTTGCAACAAACACTTCTATGGGATAAGGTAATCTTTCTTGGCCAATTTTAAAATTAAAAAACTTACATTTAAATCCAGGCACTTTGTTTCCACTTTTTTGAATGTTTGTTTTTGCTTGGAAAGTGAAGAATCACTTTTGATCACATAAAGAGGTTTCTTCAGGGACATCAAAAGTTCTTGGAAGACTACAAAATCCCTTCTCTGAATTGCAGTTGCAAAAGGAGAGCCTCAGACTACCGTGTCAGGTTAAATGTTCACTGCAGGAAGAGAGCCGGGTACTTGAACTGACATGATGGATTTGCCCTTCACCTACTGCCTCTATCTCATTAAACTGCAGTGATTAAAGAGTTATCAAAATTTAATACTTCAACATGACTGCACAAAAGCAACTTCTCCTTATGAGAAGTTGTCTTTATAAGCTGTCACCCATGTACACAGAATTTCTCCCACAAATCTCTTCTTCTGTGCACCCTCCTCCCCCACACATACTCAGTCCTTAAATTTATGAGGCAGTGGTGAAATCTTTAGCCAGCAAGAGCCACTCCTGAGAAGAAATATGGGCTCTAAATTATTTCAGCCCATCGGCCATACTGGTTATTGAACCTCATCTGGTGCAAAGGGGCAGATGGATGTGCTGTGTCATTGCCAGCTATATTAATTGCATGCTAAAGGTTTTCAATATTTTTGATGTAGAAATATGGATCTGAATTATACCAGGATTATTCAGGTGACTGACAAGCTGTAGCTTGAGAGATGTATTGAAACAAATTAGGAGCAGCTTGGTTTGATCAGACATTGAAGATTGCCACCTTGCTGCTTTTTTCTTTCTCCCTTCTGTGCTGTTCATACACAGGTGAGATCAATCCAACAGAATATAGACATTAGAATTTGATGCTAAACCGACTAATTCTTAGTATTTTTCCGTCAGCAGATCTCAGTGAAGTAGGTCTGCCCCAACCCTCATTACTCAAGAGGAAATGCTGAGAAGGCAAGTGAGTTGCCCAAAGCCCCTTGGAGAGAGGTGGCAGTGTTACCTATAGAGTCTGTTTTGAATCCCAACACACTGTAATGTTTACTAACCTATGCTGATTCCCCATGTATAACCCACAGACGTTAAAAAGTACTTTCAGAGAATGGCACCTGGGCCAAGGATCAGCACAGACTACTCCAACTGGTGGCATGGCCCCTGGACAAGCTGCAGAAGCAAGGGAATAAAAAAGTGGGGTGGGAAAAAAGCTTTGGAACATCCAATTCATCAAGTCTGCTTGCAGCTGACATAATGTGAATTTTTTCCCTGGATAGCAATAGAACCTGTGAATTATGATATAGTGCCTGGCAAAGTTCAGCCATACAACCTGGGTACTGATAAAGCTGACAGTAGGTGCAGGACAGGGTCCCTCAGTGCTGCTCCTTGTGCACTGCAGTTTTACCATTTTGAGGCTGGATGCCTTCTGTGTTTAGGTATGTAACGTATTCATTAACTAAGTTCCTGGTGGCAAATATTAAAAGAATAACCTGTATGTAAGAAGAGGAAAAACTTCCTGCAGAAACCCAAAAGTAAACAAATATTACATTACTGCTTTTGTAGGCAGCAAAAGCATCAGTATTCAGCGATTCACAGTATTAGTAATGGATCTAAAATATTCAGGAAAATATTTTAAGGTGTAACTTTACAAAGCCTACATTATATTGTAGGAACCTTCACTTGCTGCAACTGCAAAGATGAAGAGTTTGATTTGTTTGTGCATAGACACCTTTAACAGTACTCTGGAAGCGCAGAGGAGCTTTGAGCATGAGTATAAATGACCTTGTGCAACACACTACACCAACATGCAAGCTCTTTCACCCTTTCACCCTTGGAGAAATGTAGCTAGTGACAGCTTGTGGAGTTTCTAAAGGCCAATGTCTTCTACTGCGGTGTGAGAGAAGGTTGAGTACAAATGGCAGCCGAGATGGCCACCAAGAGGTTTGTGTAGACGCAGTGCTGGAATTGCTAAGTATGTTGCTTACTTGTGTTGGAATTCTTTTAGTGTGACCAAAACTGAGAATGCTGCTGCTAACTGGATATCCCAATGGTCTCGGAGCTGTTGACTGTAGATACGACGGTTGTAGTTCTTCTGTGCAATAAGGAGCTGCACAGAAGCAGGAGTGATAATGATAGTATGAATATGCAAGTAGTTCTCGGTGCCAGCATCATCATCACAGATGTTCCCATGCATCTGGGGTCCATGCACAATTCATTCATTTTGCACATGTTCCCACTCAACCAGCCACTCTGAATTTTTTCGCCCAGTGGGGGCTGGCTGATTGTTCAGCCTTTATCATATTTTCCTCAAGTTTACTCTAGTAACATCTGTGTACAGTCATTATAGACCTGGCACTTGTTCTGAGTCTGTACTAATTTTCTCTTTCGGCGACAGCCGATGCTCTTTTTTCTGTACCAGTGAGCATGTAGACTAGAGCAACCAATGCTATCAGATACTGTCAGGCTACATTCATTCCACTGCAACCCCGAAGTGTTAAGTCATCGCTTCTGTGATTAGCTGTGGAGCACTGGCAAAGCTGATGACAGCACCTATTCTACCAGGAGCCCTAGGCTGTGCTTTGGCAGGTGGTGCCCTCAAACTTGGTTGGCCAGCTGGACATAACGCTACAGCATCAGAGCATTTTCTTATCTTTGAGTGTGTGAGACACTCCACCAATATACCAATCAGATTTTGTACTACTTCCTCTGTTTCTAGCATATTAAAAAAAAAAAAAGTGAAAACAGACAGTCAGATGGTACAGAACTCTTCTGGGCTGTAGGTCTGATGGAGGCAATCCTATTTTGGGTAAGGAAGGCCTAGAATCCTGTTTCCCTTTTTTGAGAGTTGATGGGTGATTTATCTGTAAGATAGTTTTTGGTTTACTATCTGCTGCTTTGACCACACTGTGTGGAGAAGGGAATGCAACAGCTGTCAGCTCAGCATGACCTTGTCCTGCCCACAGCTGAGTTTTGAAGCACCTCCAACCGTGTTACAGGAGCCTATGAAATCCTGCAGTTGAGAAGTTAGCTGCCAAACAAACTGTGATGTTGGTAATTTTGCAGCAGTTTGGCTGTTTGGAAAGGAGATTGTTCTTGGCTTGCTCGTTAGTGGTGTGTGCTTTCCATGAGCAATAACGGAGATTAAACGTTCTCTAGGGAATTAAGTAATTTATTTTGTAGTAAACTGATATCTGTTGATATTTATCATTGCTTAGATTATTTATATGTAGATATGCATCCATGAACTGGAAAATATAATCTTTTATTTTATAAGAAAAGTAATTTAACGTTAAAAATTTAATAAAATATTAATTACATATGAAAAGGCTTCTGTAGCACAGAACATGTACTGTATATTATTACAGATTGTTCATGCTGAATAAATTGCTTTGCAAAGGGAATGGGAATGCATTTGCACAAAATCAAAGCAATGGAAGTTGGCTGTTCTGTTTGGTAGATTAGCAGATATGGTTAAGGAAGTTGCACATGTGGATTCATCTCCTGTACCTGAAGAGAGTTGTTTGGTAGATTAGCAGATATGGTTAAGAAAGTTGTGTGTGTGGATTCATCTCCTGTACCTGAAGAGAGCAGAGCAGGAGAGAAATTGATGTATTGCAGCTATCTATCCTTGTTTCTCCTGGCTGAAAGCTTCCTGACTGCAAAGCACTGGATTACTGCAATACATAATTTTGTCTTTTTTTTTTCCTCTTCTGTTGGAGTGTTTGAGAACCTGCAGCTGGGAAATTTTGGGCTTCCACAGTGCTGTTTTCTGGTTCATCAGAACCCTAATGATTCAAGCAATAGTGTCGTTGGGCAAAGAGATGGATTAATGTTGTGACAATTAATTTAAGACTTTAATTCTTGTCAGGCAAAGGCCAAGCTTGGCTGGTGTTGGGGAGACTGGTTAAATGGTGTTGAGGAGAGCTTTTGTTTCATCGACAATACCAATATTCTCTATTAGCAACGTCTTTCATTGCAAGCCGCCAGCACATGATTTTCCCTGGATTGTACATTAATTTCTCTGTTCAGTCTTGGCCTCACTTAATGTTTTATGTGCTGAACCAGATGACATCTGAAACAAGGAACTGCTTGCTTAGATGGATAATCTCCTGGCAGTAAATGCAATACAGCTGAAAGTTGTTTGAATAATGTGCGTGCTCTCTCAGGCAGAAAAACCTACCTGACTTTCATATGGTAGAGAAAAGTCATGCCTTTTAACTCTGCATTGCTTTTGGTCAAGATGATTTATTCTGAGGAAATATTCTTACCTCGTGCACTCTAACCTTTGTGAAGCTTGTTCCATTACACGTTCATAGCCTCTCCTACAGCAATGGCAGTTCTCCTTCTAATGTGCTCTGTGGCTTTATAAATGGCAAGGTCACGTTTTTGTAGGATTTGCGACAAAGACGAAAGTTCTCTTCAAGCGTCTTTACTGAGAGCTAAATCCACCATAAAACCAGGGCTTTCAAGATTTTTTTTTTTTATGTTGAGAAATGTTGAGCACTCAGATAAAGATCATACATTTCTTTCATTGCAGCAACTGCAAAAAGACATGTATTTAATTCACAGGCACTCTGCCTACATCTGGGACTGTCCAGCAACTCTTCCACAACCTTTGTAATACTGAGCTAATTTGAGTAGTTTTTGTTCTTCTTATGTAAGCTATGTGTTTCTGTGAGCTCTGAGTGATTAATAATTAATACTGTGTATGTTTCCTCTGAATATCTCAAAGCTGATGATTTTTGCCATATCCTTGAGTGCTTTAGATTATCAACTGTCAGTTAAAGTTTGTGCAGGCGAAGTAATTGTAAAATTTATGGAATGAGGACTGAATACTTGGGCTGTAGCTAACTACATTTTAATAATATCCTCTACCAAGTGATAACAATAATATACATATTCAGTATGTGTAGCAGTCGTGTGTCCGTTGCTCATGTTTTCTTTATCTTTCTAAGGGTCTTTACATCAAAGACCCTCTTTGGTGCATGCAGGGATGCATACATTTAAATTCACCATAGTGAAATTATATTCCTAGTATTACTTTGTACATTTGAAGGTAAAATTCTAGTGCATTGTTTAGTTATGATTCAGGATGATTCCTGCTTAGTCATCTCTCAGAGCTATCAATATATTTCATCTGCATTTCCTCCTTGTCTCTGAGCATCCAAGAGCAGTGATGAATTCCACTCTTAAAAATGTGCTGTCATCTGGCAACACAAACACAAAAAATAACATTAACTGTGTAGAGCATCATGATTTTGTGGAGAGGGCTGTTACACGTCACTAGCTGCCCACAAACTATGTTCGGTTTATGCCCTTTTAGAGGTGAAGTTCAGCTTCTGTGTGGCTACAACAATACTGAGTCACTGCAGATGGAAACAGAAATTCCTTCATGCTAGCATGTGTTCTCATGAACATATTAAATTAATGTATACCTCTGAATCAAGATGTTCAGATATTTTCTTATAGGAATG